>NW_024429195.1:83114490-83320047 GCF_017639785.1 Mesocricetus auratus | reverse complement strand
AAGCTTTAATGCATCTTGAGAGATAGATGATCAGCTTCTTAGAGGAGACCCCAAGCTAAGAAACCCAGCCCCTTATATAAGCCTAGGAGCTCCGAGTGAGACGTGTAGAGCCGGGATTGGTGGTTTGCACATCACCCCAGATGACGTCACGGGAGAGGCACAGCTTAAGCGGTTAACTCCAACTGACAGCAGATGTCAGCGCCATCTTCTAACGGTTAACTCCAACTGACAGCAGATGTCAGCGCCATCTTCTAACGGCAATAGCGATAGCGAGGGCGGCTCCTCACATCTCCCCCTATTCATTTATTTTTGAAGCAATAGGACACCCACAACTTTGGAGTGGAGATAGAGGTCAAATCCCCATGTGCAAATTCGGAACATGTACAAAGCTCCTCTCCAGGGTCTTATCCCCAGAGGAAGCCCTGACCAGTCCGATGTCGTTTTTCTGGGGGAAGGAGATCATGACATAGAACCTTCATGCAAGATGACTTATCTCCCAGGAGAAAGTCGTTATACCGCAGACCTCTCCTGTGCAGTGCTTAGCCTTGCAACTCCTTGGGCTGCTGAAGCCTACCCACTCTATCCCGTGCAATGAGACTAGCCTCGTGGGGTGCAAGAGCTGGGAGGCCAGCGACCTATTGCTTTAACATGGTTAACCAAATGTCAGGGGAGGCTCCGTGTTCTAAGGCAGCAAGTGCTTGTGCCACCACCACTTTGTCTCTTTTGTTTGGGCTCTGAGCTTACACACCATCCAAAGCATCAACACTATTCCACAGCAGAGAACTAGGCTAAATGATCCTACCCCCACCCATTCCTTAAAATAAGAAAATGCAGATGAAATCCAGGAGGAGAGGCCTTCCATCAGAGAAAGATCCAGATGCGTCGAATTCACTTGCAGGATCGCCATTCTCAACTCACGGAGTGTCTGCTCAAACTCAAAAGTCCAATTCTGTAATAAATGTTGAGACAGAGCTTGTGACAGGTTAGCTGCTCTTGTAAAATTCTCATATTGTACTGAAGTGACACAAAGGCCAGGCAACTTTTGTTCACATCCCAATTGGGCCATCTGCCACAATATATCCAATTGTTCCTGAACCAAATTAATCTGTTGGTTTACCAACATCAGGCCTCCTTGTATCTGAGAATTGGCAGTGGCCTGTTTATCTAGGACCATGGTCACAGTGGCCTATAGTTCATTAATGGTTTGAGTTGTCTGCACAGTGGCAGAAAGTGCAAGGGCCGAGGCGGTAACCGAAGCAGTAACCGCGGCGGTGGCTATCAGGCCCACAATAATAGCAGAGATCCCAAAAATCTCGCTTTTCCCTAAACAAACTCAAATTACTTGGCGTCTCAACAGGAACTGGAATAAATCGAGGCATGCGCATTACCAAAGCAAAAGGGTGCTTAATAGCATCCCAGCATAATGCATAAAAACAATTCTAAGCAGAGCAATTTATTTCTTTCTGATTCTTACCTAAGGTATCATTACTCACAACCCAAATAAAGGGCAGCTGAATAATTAGTTCTCTTAAAAGGGGTATACTTAACATTGGAGGAGGACCAATCAGATGATCCAGAGCTCTGTCCCTCACTCAGACTGTTGCCTAATGCCCCTTTCCAATCAAAAGTAATCTGTCCCTTCTCACTATCATAGGAGAAAGATCAGTACAGCTTCCATTAATTCAAAAGGATTAGCATTAGATCTTTCTGGATCCATATGAATAAAATTATCCTTTAATGAAGAAATCACAGTAAAGCACAAGCTTCCTACTAATGACAAGGTTCTCTCATCCTGAAAACTCTGTATCTGAGGATCTAAAGGCAAAAAGGCAAGCCCCAACTCTCTATTATTTGTGAAAAATCTAGGGAACACCTGGGCATTCTGCATCACTGGCATCGGTAGGGGAAGGTAGACATGATGGCCCACCGTAACTCTCCCATCATACTAGGAACCATCATCCCGAGTAGGAGAGTCTTCATCACCCACTTGGCCTCCATCCTTCTTATTCTGGAGTTGTGAAGGAGCTCTTCGAGTGAGTCTTTCAGGGATCCACAGGGGGTTTTCTTCCTCCTGTGGAAAAACACACACAGCTCCCCTGGATCTTATAAGAATAGGATCCGGGCCTTTCCAGAGATCAGTCAAGACATCTTTCCATTTTACCATTTCTTTTGGCCTATCAGGCTCTAAACTGTGGCGATCAGCCGCAGTGTGGCCTTGGGCATCACAGTTCAAGAAATTAAGGGTAAAAAGTGCCATGGATACAGCAACTCTTGGTACCGAGGGTAGAACATCCTCAATACTCCCCTTTTGTTTAATCAGATATGATTTGAGTGTACGATGGGCACGTTCCACAATGCCCTGTCCTTGAGGGTTATAAGGTAGGCCAGTTAGATGGGTAACATCCATTTGCCGACAAAACTGTCGGAATTTTTGAGAGGTATATGCTGGTCCATTGTCTGTTTTTAAAATTCTGGGTTTTCCCCAAGCACTCCAGGCCTCAAGGCAATGTTGAATCACATATGAGGCCTTTTCCCCTGTTAGGGGTGTGGCAAACATTACGCCAGAACAGGTGTCAACAGAAACATGAACATATTGAAGCCTTCCAAAAGAGGGAATATGAGTAACATCCATCTGCCACATCTGCAATGGTCTAATGCCACGTGGGTTTATTCCCATGTGGGGAGTAGGTAAGAATTCGCAGCAATTCTGGCATTGAGTAACAATTTCCCTAGCCTCTTTCCTGGATAGAGCAAAACGACGGCGCAAGGTCTCAGCCGTCACATGAAAGCGCTTATGGAATTCTTTTGCTGCTTGTGCATGGGTAGACAAGGCAGCGGCCACCAGCTTTGTAGCCTTGTCCGCTAAGTCATTCCCTAAGGACATGGGACCTGGGAGTCCAGAATGTGCTCGGACATGGGTAATGAAAACAGGAAATCTCCTATTTAACAAGGCAGCTTGTATCTTCTGAAAGATGTTAGCAACTCTGCTGGAGGATCTTATTATTCCAGCTATCTCAAGGAGATTAACTGCATTAACCACATAAGAGGAATCTGATACAATATTGAGGGGTCCTGGAAAAGCCTCAAGAACCTCCAGTACTATCAGACATTCTACAACTTGAGGTGAAGTTTCATTATATTGTTTAGATATAACCCTATCCTTGACCACATAAGCTCCCATACCAGTTTTTGATCCATCAGTGTACACCACAGTCCCATCTGGGAGTGGGTCTTTAGCTGTCACTTGTGGAAACACTATAGCCTGGTTTAGGGCAAACTGTAAAATTGGATGCTTTGGAAAATGATTATCAATTTGTCCTGAAAAGGAAGTAACTAAAACTGCCCAATCACTAGATGTGGCTGCCAAGGTCTGAACTTGTGCAGCAGTATAAGGCACAATCAAGGAATCAGGATCCCTGCCAAAATGTGTAACAGCTGCTTTTATTCCGCGAAGCGCGAGCTGTGCAACAGCATCAGGGTACCAGTCAATAATCTTAGCAGGGGAAGCATTTGGATGAATCCAAAGTAATGGTCCATGTTGCCACAGGACTGCAGTTGGCAATTGAGCTGTCTTAAAAACACACAGATTAAAAGGTAGTGACTCCTCAATTCGTTGTAATTGTGCTTCCTGTAAGGCCTCTTCCACCATCTGTAAGGCTCGGTGGGCGGCAGGGAGTAAATTTTCTGGGTGAGGAGATATGAGGCTCACCCTCCAGGAGATCGAAGAGGGGTTTTAGATCAGCAGATGGAATTTTTAAAAAGGGCCTCAACCAATTTATATCTCCCAGAAGTTTCTGAAAATCATTTAATGTTTGTAAGTGGTCTTTGCGAATTTCTATTTTCTGAGGAACTATATTTTTGGGAGTAATCTTTGAGCCCAAAAAGAGGCCTGTATCTGCAATTTGAACCTTTTCTGAGGCAATCTCTAATCCCCACTGTTTTAATTCAGCCACCAGCATGGGAAAAGCCTTTTGTAAAACATCTAACTCTTTGTGACAAATAAGAATATCGTCCATATAATGGATAACGATTAAAGATGTAAATTGCTTCCTAATTGGCTCCAAAGCCTCCTGCACATATAGCTGACATATTGTTGGGCTATTGGCCATGCCTTGCGGCAGTACCTTCCACTGAAATCTCTTGTCTGGTTCCATATGATTAAGAGAAGGGATAGTGAAGGCAAACCTTGGTCTATCCCGTGGGTAAAGTGGAATAGAGAAGAAACAATCCTTAATATCTATAATAATAAGCTTCCAATCTTGAGGAAGTGCAGAAAGCAAAGGAAGGCCTCTTTGAACAGGGCCAAAAAGATGCATCTGATTGTTAATGGCCCGCAGGTCGTGGAGTAATCTCCACTTCCCAGATTTCTTCTTAATAACAAAAATTGGTGTATTCCATGGGGAGGTAGAAGGCTCTAGATGCCCCAGCCGTTCCTGTTCTTGCACTAATCTTGTGACAGCCTCTAATTTTTCAGAGGATAGAGGCCATTGAGAGACCCATAACGGCTCCTCTGTTTTCCATGGTATGGGTCGTGAAGCCTCAACGGCCCCTAAATAAAACCCAGTCCTTTTCTACCCCGATTTCCGTGTTGTGTAATGGGTTTTATTCTGCCTTGTTCTTGCCTACCCAAGCCTCTACCATTTGTATACCCCATCTTTGCCATAATGGCTGATGCCTGGGGGAGTATTCATTAGTTAGGGTCATGCCCATGGCTTGTAACACATCTCGTCCCCATAAATTTACAGGGAGTGGCAACACATAGGGGGTAAAACATCCCTGTTTGCCTTCAGCATCCCGCCAGGTTAAGGCTGAGGCACTGATGGCAGGAGAGGACTGGTATCCAAGACCTTGTAGAGAATGAGATGAAACAACAGTGGGCCAAGACTTCGGCCACCAATGGAGTGAAATAATGCTTTTGTCTGCTCCCGAATCCATTATCCCTTCAAATTCTTTTCCATTAATTAACAATTTTATTGTAGGTCTCTCATTTAGGGGTATAGCCAGATAGGCTGAATCACTTCCAGAAGATCCCATAGCCCTTTTTTGTAAAGTGTAGGTTTCTCCATCCCCGAGGGAGGGCAGCAACACCAGTTGTGCAATTCTATCTCCCTGCTTTATAGAAAATACACCCCGAGGGCTAGAACAGAGAACTTGAATCTCCTCTTTATGATATGGGTCAACAATTCCAGGATATATAATGAGTCCCTGTAAAGTTAAGGAGCCACGGCCCAGAATAAGCCCAATGGTGGCAGGGGGCAAAGGTCCAGGGAATGGACTGGGACCGGTTGAACATTCATTTGGGGCATGAGTAAGAAGTCGGAGGCGGCACGCAAGTCCATTCCGGAGGTTCCTCGGAAACCTCTACTTCCTCTTGATTGCTTTTCTGAAATTGGTTCCCATATTTCTGAGGGCCCTGGGACCATGGGCCCCGTGACCCGTTTTTTGATTGGGGTACCTTGGATTCTTCAATAGGGGGCAGAAGCCTCCCTTTTACATCCCGGACTGACCTGCATTCGCTAGCCCTATGATAACCTTTACCACAACGATAGCAAAGCTTCGATTCTCTTGTTCTTTCAGGGGCTTGACAATCTTTCTTAAGGTGCCCCATTCTCCCACAATTAAAACAAGCTTTTCGATTAGATAAATCTCTATACCTGTGCGTTTGTAAAATGGCGGCAGCTAGTCCTGCATTGGTTAGGGGTCCCCCAGCTCCCTGCACACTCTGAGCCAATCTTGTAAACCTTTGCTTTTGCGAGGGCGATAGCCGCTCGACATTCCTGGGTTGCTTGTTCATAGACAAGTTGCTCAATCAGGGGCATAGCTTGTTCTGAATCACCAAAGATGCGACTGGCGGCCTCTGTCATTCTGGCCACAAAGTCTGAAAATGGCTCTTGGGGTCCTTGGACAATCTTTGTAAGGTGTCCACTGGACTCTCCCCTTTTGTGAGGGCCTTCCATGCTTTAATAGCGGCGGCCGACACCTGACCATAGACGCCCCAGATGTAGTTGGTTTGATTAAGGGCATGTTGACCCTGACCTGTCAGCATTTCAAATGTCCACTGCCTCTGATTCTCATCTTCAGCCGTGGCATTAACTCTAGCTTGTGCCTGGGCTGCATCATACCAGAGAGCCTTCCATTCCATGTATTGTCCCATGTTGGGAAGCACTGCTTTCACTGTCGTTTGCCAGTCAGTGGGAGTCATGGCAAAATTAGCAAGCCTTTCCACCTGTAATGTGGTAAAGTTAGCATTGACCCCATAATTACGAACGGATTCGGCCAATTCTTTAATTTGATTGTAATCTACGGGGGTATGTACTCTTCCGCCTTCCACATTCTCGAATACTGGAAAAGCCATTTGTATTTTTCTCCGTTCCTCTAAAGGTAAAAAGGAGTCAGTACCAGTATTCAGCCGAAGCTCATATGGCGGAGGCGCTGAGAGGCGTGAGCCCGCCGGATTTATAGGCGGTGGCCTCACATTCATTTTTGTTTTCAGTGGCCGGTGTCTATCAGGGTGATATCTTTTTCCTCATACCGTGCCACCTCCTCCTCTAGACCACCTTCTTCGCTAGAATCCAGAGTGTCAGAATCAGAATTATCTAGCTCCAAGGCTTCTAGCTCTACTGCAGGGTATAGACTAGATTCTGGCTTTTTCTTTTTCTTAGATTTGTTAAGGGGTGAATGATAACTCCCTTCTTTCTCTCCCCCTTTCTTAACTTCCTGGGGAGGGCCTTTTTTCTTAGACATGTCTTTTCTTTTGCGAGCTCCCATTCTCTCACTCCGTTCAGTTTCTGACATGCTATCCTGAACTTCCTCTAAGGTTCCCTGACTTTCTATTATAGCAGGGTGACAGGCCTCATCCTCCAAGCAGTTTTTAACTAGCTTCCAAATGGCTTTGGTACCTAAGCAGAGATCTCCTTCTGCATGCTTCCTGTCTAGTTCTTTACCTAGCTTGTTCCATGAGGCCACAGTGAGGGACCCGGAACAAGCATACCATGGTGCCACTCTATCTACCTCCTTCACAAAATTTTGAAGTGTTCGTGGTGCAATTTTAAGATCTCTTTGTTTTAGCACAGTCTGTAAGGCTGTAACCACTGACTGTGACGACCCCATCGCGCTGACAGCTTATCTAAAAAACGCGCTCAACTCCGTTACCAGACTGACAGCACCAGACTGACAGCACCAGACTGACAGCACCAGACTGACAGCGCCAGATGGACAGCGCCAGATGGACAGCGCCAGATGGACAGCGCCAGACGGACAGCGCCAGACGGACAGCGCCGTTCTGTCAGCACCAGCCACGATGAAGGAGAAGGACAAACAGGACTAGCACCAAAGCCTCCACTGACCCGTCCCACGGTGATGACAAACTAAGGCCAAAGTCGAGAAAAGGGTTGTTCAGGATAAAGCATACCTCTCTGAACCTACGTCCCTGCAGTTCTGAATCCGCCCCGTCTTCCGAGGGGTCTCCCGCGGCGCCGGCGATGTTGAAGAGTTCCGGGTTTCGGCACCAGATGTCCCGCGCTACCGTCTCGCCAGCAAGAACGACGCAGAACACTCGGATCCTTCTGCAGTAAAGCTTTAATGCATCTTGAGAGATAGATGATCAGCTTCTTAGAGGGAGACCCCAAGCTAAGAAACCCAGCCCCTTATATAAGCCTAGGAGCTCCGAGTGAGACGTGTAGAGCCGGGATTGGTGGTTTGCACATCACCCCAGATGACGTCACGGGAGAGGCACAGTTTAAACGGTTAACTCCAACTGACAGCGACAGTTAACTCCAACTGACAGCGACAGTTAACTCCAACTGACAGCGACAGTTAACTCCAACTGACAGCGACAGTTAACTCCAACTGACAGCGACAGTTAACTCCAACTGACAGCGACAGTTAACTCCAACTGACAGTGGATGTCAGCGCCATCTTCTAACGGCAATAGCGATAGCGAGGGCGGCTCCTCACAAGACACCATGATCCGATGAACTTATAAAAGCAATGGTTTATTTGAGGCTTTCAGTTTCAGAGGGATAGAGTCCACAATCACCATGGCAGAGAGTATGGCAAACATGAATGGTGCTGGTACAGTTACTGAAAGCTTACATTTGGTCAGCAAGCAGGAGGCAGAGTGAGACACTAAGAATGGCCTGAGTCTTTTGAAACCTCAAGCTGGCCCCCAATAACACACCTCCTTCATGCAGGCCTCACCCCTAATCCTTTCCAAACAGTTCCACCCACTGAGGTCTGTGTAGTCAATCCCATGAGCCCATGGGAGCCATGCTTAATCAAACCACTGCACTCAGTATTCACCCTCCAAGAGCAGTTCACTATTTTGTCACTTCTTCATGTATGGCTGGGAGATAGTCTCTCGCCTTTTACAAATCATCCTTTTATTTGCTCTCTTGGCTCCCTAAAACAGTCATTGCTCACCAAAAAAATGTGGGGTTAGCCAAGGCTTTCTGAGTCTACAGATAGAAGACTGGAGTTCCAATGTGAGTTAATTGTCCAGTGAGTACTGATGATGTGGGAGTTGAACTTAGATGTCTTGTTTTACCCTAGCACATGAATGCTCCATTCCCTTTAGACTCCTCCTTGGTTGATTGAGGGCAATGAAAAGAAAAAGGATGCGTGTGTGTGTGTGTGTGTGTGTGTGTGTGTGTGTGTGTGTGTGTGTGCTCTCCACGTGTGTGCTTGTCCATGTGTACACATGTGTGGAGGATCAATGTCAAGTGTGATTCTCTGTGATTTCTACCTGACAAGGTCTCTCACAGAGCTTGGGGCTTGATGCTGTGGCTAGAGACTATCTGGCCAGAAGATCATAGGATGTGCCCAACTCTGTGCTCCCAGCATTGGGAATTACAGATATGTTCTCACGTTTGCTTAGCAAGCACTTTACCCGCTGAAGCCCAGCACCCCAAACATTAAGGAAACAGAAACAGAGGGAAAATTCTTGAATGAGTGTCAGCTGAAGCAAGTACAAGGGAAACAGGGAAGTGACAGGCAGAACACGCTGGAACTTGTGTGAGTTGTGAAGGCAGAAAAGGTTCAGACAGGAGAATTCTTGGTGGAGAGAATAACCAATGACAGGCAAGAGCTGGGGGAGGCTGCAAGGGCAGAGGGCAGAAGCGAGGGATGAGGAGATGAGCCGGATCAGGATGCATGATGGGAATCCACAAAGAATAGATAAAAAGTTCATTTTTGTTTGTTTGTTTAAGAGCCAGGAGCAAATTCCCTCCTTCAGTGTGGAGTCATTAGTCCAACCATCAGTTATTTCTTCAGTAGGCTGGCAGTGATACACAGGCTGCAGACATTTCAGCTGTATGCAGGCCATGGCCCCATGCACAGGAGCACCTGTGAAGGTGTAGAGACTCAACAGCTGTATGCAGGCCATGGTCCATCCATGCACGGGAGCATCTGTAGAGGTGAAGAGACTCAACAGTTGTATGCAGGCCATGGTCCATCCATGCACGGGAGCATCTGTAGAGGTGAAGAGACTCAACAGCTGTATGCAGGCCATGGTCCATCCATGCACGGGAGCATCTGCAGAGGTGAAGAGACTCAAGCCCCAAACTGGCAGGAAAGGTGAAACTGTAATAGCTATGGGAGACTACGATCTGTTAGCTTGCCCAGTAGTGGAGGGGGAAGGCCCCATGTTCACCATAAGGGATCTAGTTAATAAATTATAATAGTTACCAGGAACCATGATGTAGAGAAATACGATTGACTTGGGAAAAGATCTATCCGTTATGAAGTGGGAACAGTACAGTGCAGCTCTGTTCACAGAGCTACACAGACATATAAAAACTGTCTGGAAGTTGCACACGAATATTTGGATATTTCTGAAACACTGAAAAGCATGAGAAAATAGATGTTGCTGAGTTTCCTGCATGGTCCTGCAGCCGCCTTGCCCCAAAGAAGCACACAGACACTATATTAATCATGGAACTGTTGACCCGTGACTAGGATTTCTTATTCACTGGCTCTGTCTTAATTATTAACCCATTTTCTATTGATCCCTGTGTTTTCACATGGTCTCAGCTTATCAGGGAATTCTGGACCTGCAACTCCTTTGCCTGCCACATTAGGACTGCTCAGCATCTCCGCAGAGAAGAGAGCAATTTCTTGTTTGTCCCTGCTTATATACTGATTCTGCCCAGTTACGTCACTTTGGTCTGGCCAATCAGCCAATCAGTGTTTTATTCATTAACCAATAAGAGAAGCACATACACAGAAGAACACTCCCCATCAAACAGAGAATGACACACAGTGTCTGTATTTTCATATTTATTTATTTTCAAGGTTGTTCTATTTAAGTGAGCATGCTTTTTTTTTTTTTATAAAAGAGACCATGTGTAAAAGGGTGTGTAAAGGAGGGACTGTGAACGAGTTAGAACCCATTCGTCCTTCCTGGAATGGTTGCAGGAGGCTCTACTTGGAAGCCCAGGACTAACCTATGAGTACAGTGTAGTTATCTCTGGCTAGGCAGTGGGGCTAGACCTCTGCAGACCTAGCTTCCTCCCTCCAGTTTCTAACGGCCCTCATTCTACACCATCTGTTTCTTGGCCCCATCGCATACTAGATGCCTGGTGTTGTGGGATGGGAATCCAGCTGATCCTTGGGAGAGTCTTCCCGACACCTACAGAGCTGGGCCCAGCTGGCTTTTGCTTGTGTTCCCCAGGGGGCAGGGGAAAGGAGAGAAAGAGGGAACAGGAAGGGAAGGAGAGCATGAGGGAGTTTGGGGTTTCTGTCTGGTTTTTTCCCTCTTGTGTTCTTGGGAAACAAGCCAAGAGTTTTGCAGGAGCATGAACACATATATTCCAGCCCAGGTGGACTTGAAAAGATGACATTGGGAGGCCGGTGAAATGGTCCAGTGGTTTAGAGTACATACTGCTCTTACAGAGGTTCAGAGCTCGGTTTTCAGTGTTCGCATTGAATGGCTCAAAACTGCACAACTGCCTGTGACTCCAGCTACACACACACACACACACACACACACACACACACACACACACACACACACAGGCGATTGCAGGTTCCTGACAGCTGACCAATGGGACTCACGGCCCCACTTGTTCTTTTAAAGTTTTGGGTCTGGCGTTTGAGAACCCTGTTGAGTCCACCTTCCATGTGAGCATTGGGAACAGCAACTGAGCCAAGCACGGGGCCAGAATGAAGAAAGATCACGAAAATACTCGGGGATGAATAAAGACTGCTCCCAACGAACCTGAACACAGGCTGTTCCTGTCCAAGTTCATCACTGGACTCTCTTTTCCTCGCAGCCATTTTTATAAACTATGCATAGCAAATAGAATAAACCCTACTATTTAAAACATAATTGCTGACAGCTGCTTCTGCTCACAAACAGTGATATGATTTCTCTCTGGAGGAGATGAAGTTTTGTTTAGCAAAATTCAATTTAATTAGATGCTTGAGCAAGCACCCCTCTCTGGCCCCTTCCCTCAGCTGTGGAGTGGGGGCTGCATATTAAGGAAATGACCAGAGAGCTGAAGTGCTGACCTTCACTCTTTAGAAGTGGCAGGGATGACAAGAACCCCTGGGCTCTGAGAAGGGAAGGCGTCTCACAGTGAGGGCTGGTAGTGGCAGAAGCTGTGGAAGTCTGGCTAGAAACATCCCAGTGTCTAAGATGATCCAAACACCACCGACACCAAGACTAAACACAAATGAGCAGCTTTTAATACATCATCTCTGGGTCTTCGGTGGTGGCTTAGAAACTGTGCTCTTTACAGAGACTGCCCAGTGAAGCCAGGCTGTGCCACCTTTGTCACTTTTGACAAGTTCCTGAACTTCTTGAAGTTTCAGTGCCATCACCTATGAAGGACATATGAGCCAGCTAAAGATGGTGCTGAGGGGAAGTCAGGAGGGTGAGTCCTGAGACGTTTACAAAAAAGGGTGACTGGTTGCCAAGATCGAATCAGATGAGGTCCCTGCATGAACGGCTCTTGTTCACTAGGGAAAGCATGGGGCACCTAGGCACAGGATAGGCTGACCTATAAAACCATTGGCTGGCTGTTTTCCCAATCTGCATTTTTTTGCTTTAAAAGATGCTTGCTGTGGGACGATAAGTGAGTTCTTGCTTGCCTAGACTTCCTGCTGTGTCTGATTGTCTCCAGGTTCCTGGGACTAGGGAACAGGCCAATGGTGCACTTACCCATCCTCAGACCCAACTCAGCCTTCCATGTTCGGGTTGAGACCATGTAACCTGCAACATGGGAAAGGGACCAGTGGGTTAAAGGAGGGCCCTTGTAGGAAATGCCACATGTACGCCCGGCCTGTAGGGACTGCTGAGGAGTGTCAGCAGAGGTATGACAATGAGAAGATGGTGACTATGATGACATCGTGTAATTGCTGCAGCTGTGTCACGAAGCATCCCACCCTCCAGTGTTTAGTGTCAGCTGGGGTAAGCCGAACACCAGACTCAGATGAATTAATGCAGGGATGCTGAAAGTGTGATCCCTGGATCAGTAGCATCAGACTCCCTAGAGAACGTTCTAGCAAAACAGGTTCTAAGCTCCTCCCCAGACCTGTTGGACAAGAAACTCAGAGTGTCCATTCAGCAGTCAGCACAGTGTTAAGCCTCAGTGTGAGCATGCTGCCGTCTTAAAACCTGAAGCCACCCATCAAGAACTGTCTTCTAGTGTCTCTCAAGAAAGGAGCCACAGTGGCCATGTTTTATCTCCTGGTTGAAATGTATATAAAACAGTCACGAGCTTTTACTGAGCATGCCTATAGATGAATGTTTACATTCATTCAAAGTGATTTTATGCCTTCCTTTCTGTTGTAGGACTTGGTCCTCTGAGTAAACAGCCATCATCGTCCCGAGATCAGCCTGCTTGCAAGAGTCCATTGCCACTGGATGATTGGACTTGGCATTCCCTGGCTGGGGAGGTGTTGAGGGGTGTGGCTGCGCTCTCACCAGGGAGCCCGGTTCAGCCTCCTAGCATTTGTGTACAATCGCCCTCCTTGCACGTGGCCTCTGGGTCATGGGAGGTGGCTGGGGAAGACATGGTCCATGCTGAGGAGGGTAATTTGGTTTGCCCTTGGGATCTTCTAAAGAGTGAGTAGACATTGATTTTGTCTCCCCAGGGAAAGAATTCTCAAAACATCTTTCATTTTCTGTTCTTCTTGTGTTGGGGACTGAACCAAAGCCTTGAGAAATGCAGGCAGGGAATTATATCCCTCGCTTTTCTTTTGGGGGAAGGACATTAGCTTGCTGTGTAGCTAAAGCTGACCTGGGACTTGCAATCTTCCTGCCTCAGTCTCTGAGTAGTAGTATTCCACACCTGTGCCCCCACCTGTGCCCCCACCTGTGCCCCTCCACCTGTGCTCCCACACCTGTGCTCCCCCTCCTGTGCCCCTACCTGTGCCCCCACACCTGTGCTCCCACACCTGTGCCCCCACACCTGTGACATGTTTCTCCTCTCACCCTGGAGTCCCCACACCCCATCTTCCCAGAAGAGTCTCAGTTTACATCCTCAGTTTATCAATTCAAAGCTAGAACTCCTTGTCCTCTTCCTTCAGTGGTACAGCTCATGGTGTCCCTGATCTGAGGCACTGGCTCGTCTAGTCTTTCTGTTCCTCCTGGTGACACCTGCTAATCCCTGCTACCTCTTCTTCCACACCAGTCTTCCTAGGTTCTCCCACACAGACCTCTTTGGTCTCTAGTGACTCGACAGCAGGCAGGATCTTCAGGAGGAGGGGCTCTCTTTAGTAAGAAAGGACAAAACGCTCACTATCTCATCACCATTCACCGTGCTCTCTTCTTTTCTCCTTTAATGAAAAGCCAAACGGAAGACATCTGTCTTCAAGATTGAAATGTAATGAGAACAGGTAATACTCTGGGAGGCTCCAGTTGCTATAATTGCTTAAATATTCAATTCAAGACTCTTCCCAAGAATGCAAGGTCTAGGCTATATGATAAGACACACAAGGAATTAAATGTATTTTTACTTTAGACAGAACAAAAACTAAAGTCTCAGTAAATCTGAGTTTAATATAAAACCAAGCCTTTTCTAATTATTGCAGGCCAGTTTCTTTGTCATTGCTGGCTTCTAAAATAAACACTATTTTAAAACTTACTTTGCTTTCTATGTAGGCAAGCAATAGAGGGACTCACTTTTTGACATTTTTCCTTAGACTTTGTTTGCAGTTTACTTTATGTGCAACCCACTCAAGGACACCAAATTGAAGAATTGCATGTGATAGCAACTTTTGAGGTCACTACGTATCGGGTACACTAGGTATAAGGGCTTAAGCTGAAGTAACACGTGACCTCCAAATCTCACAGTCTTAACAACAATATTGTGTGAGTTTATTGTTGTTATTATTATTTTATTAAATTTCCTGCTCATTCTACTCTTCTCCTGGACTCTCCAGCAGCACTGATACCACGTAGACTCCTGGGATCCAGACTTTATCGTAGCTTGGACTCTATAGTCTTTGCAGAAGAGCAAGGGGTATGTGGCAGGTGCACCAGTTTCTCTTAAAAATTCTACCCAGAAACGACAAATAATTCCTGTTCACATTTTGTTAACCTGAGCAAGTCACACGGTCACACCTGACATTCAGTTGGGAAGGTTCAGATCTGGTCTGTGCCCATGCAGAGTACCCACAGTGTTTACCTGGATGCTGGCCTCTGAACCCCATACTGCCCCCTCTGAACCAGAAACAACTTTCAGTACAAGGGCTCAGGGTGACATCTCTGCTTGTCCACCATAGCTTGAGACCCATAATCTTGCCACTCATGACAGCCCCACTGCTCCAGGGAAGGTACCCGTTTCTTAATGGCAGTTCATCAAATCAAAAACAAGTAACAAAACACTAGGCCAGCCAGGCCAGAGAGATGACCATGGCATTGCCATTGGCCAGTGCTCACAGGAAGAACTGGAAAACCCCAGCACTCTGCACCATGTTCCTGGGGAAATCTCTGCCAGCTAATAATTTTGTAAAAATTTAAGTCCACCAGGCAACCAGAAAGCAATCAAAATTATTTCTCTTTGAAATGAATTATACATTTTTCATAACTGCAGACTCATTACAAGCTTAAAGCCAAAACCAAAGAGTTATCCAGTGGATCCTAAGTTCCCCCATGACTCACCCCAAGGCAGCTGGGGCCTGATGCTCTAGACAAGGAAGGCAGATCTGCTGCGTCGTGCTGAGTAGGCTGGGCAGGACACAGTGGGGACACAGAGCTCAAGGCCTGAGAAGACACAGATGTGTTCTTAGGGGCCTGCTTGCTGAGCCTGTTATGAGTCTATAGCTCTCTTTTGTACCTACAACATAACCTTTCTGAACTCCCAAAATGCTGTGACTTTGTGAACTGCATTATCCTAGGTTTCTGCTGATAGCCTTGGGCAATGACTGCTTTAAATGCTCCAGATCTTTTTCTTCATGCTTCAAGTAATTTCAACTTTGCAATAACCATATCTATTAGTGTGCTTTGTACTACTATCAGAAAATGCCTGAGGCCAAGTAATTCATAAAGAGGTCTATTGGTCCCTGGAACGCCATGGCAATAGCAGCCTGTCAAGGTTCCCCTTGCTGCATCACAACCCAGTGAAGAAGCAAAAAGAGAACGAATGTGCCCAAGGAGGCGTGTGTGTGTGTGTGTGTGTGTGTGTGTGTGTGTGTGTGTGTGTGTGTAAGCAGGACACTGGAGAGACTGGTTCATTCTGTCCCTAACAACCTGCTCTCTTAGGAATTAATCTACTTCTATTAGACCCAACCCGCTACCTCCAGACCACTATTAATCCATTTGTGAGGGTAGAACTCCATGACCTGCTTACCCTCTCCTGGGCCTCATCTCATCTAATCATCAAGCCAGGCTGACCTTGTACTTGGGGCCATCCTTCCTTTGTGTCCCGGCTATTGGAACTGTTGGTATATACCATACATCCAGGGGGTATATCTACCCCCCTCTTTCATGCTGGGATCATGCCCAAGTCCTTGGTCATGCTGGGCAAGTTCTCTATCACCGATTCCTCCTCCCCTAGGCCTAGACCTTCACTTTTTAGAGGTTCTACAATCTCAGCACACCATATTTGGGACACGTCATTTCCAAAACAAAAGCAGCTTATAAGGCAGGCACTAGTCCCATCACCTTTTAAACAACAGATGAAGTAACAGATCTAGAAAACTTAAGTGCTTTGTGTAAGCCATCCGCTAATAATTTAGGGACAGGACAAACACAGATGTCCTACCACATCCCATGTGACTAGGGTCTGGAAACCTGATGGTATGGCAAGGTTCTAAAGAACTCCCCGAGGTTGTTATGTACATCACAGGGGGATGGGTCAGCCAGTGTCAGCAGGAAGTCTCTGTGGGCTAACAGTAAACAGTTTCAGGCTGTGAATATCCCGAGGAGGAAGCTTCAGTTGCTAAATTTTGCACACACTGGTTAATTGTGTGTGTACACTCACATTTACTGTCAACACTCACACTCAGAACAGAGGAAAGACTTGTCAGTTCTAAGCTTGACCTATACACAGAAGGCTTTCTTAACTTCCAGTGGGTCTAAGGCCTTGGACCTTGACATGGCTGGACTCATGCCAACGATCTATTCAGCACTTCATCTGCTTTACACACTTACTAGTCTTCAGCTTCCCATAGGCATTTTGACTCTAGCTCAATTCATAACCATTATATGACACTGATTCTATTCTAAGCAGCAGGTTCAAAAGGGGGCATTGGTATGGTTTTGATGTGAAGAATCACTCCAAAGTCTCTTGTGTTGAAGGATTGGTTCCCAGTTGGTGGCAATATTGAGAAGTGCCTGGATCATGAGGGCTTCCACCTAATGAACGGTGGCATCGTTGGGAGGGGCCCTAGATCTAGGAGGCAGTAGGACCCTAGGGTGATGGCCGTGAAAGGTGCATCTTGTCCTAACTCCTCTGTCTCTTTCTACTTCCTGGATGCCAAAAGATAAGCAGTCTTCCTCTGTCATGCCTTTCTGCCGTGATGTGCCTGCATTGTCACAGTAGGACAGCAACAGAGCCCTCTGACCATGGACTGAAGCCTCTGAAACAAAAGGCCAAGGTAAATCCTTGCTCAGATATTGGTCCACAGCAGTGGAAAGTGCCGGCCCAGACTAACCGTCACGGTGGGCATCGAACAAGCCAGTCCAGTTGACCCAGGGCTGGCCAGACGACAGCTGTGCAAGTGCTCAGCTCTGAATGTCGAGCTTTCAAAGGAGTGTAGACAAACAGGATGCAATTCTCAGAAGGCTCATCAGCACAGTGAGGGCTGCAGTTCAGTCAGCAATGAGCTCACTCTGGGGTCCTAACTATATGAAGCAGCTTACCTGAATTGTTTTATGTAAACCTTTATAACAGTTTCTGTGATAACTCCTTATATAGAGAATGAAGCAGAGGCCCAGAGAGGCCATAAAAATAACCTGCCCAGTCCCCGTGAGGCCCTGTGAGCCCATGTTAGTTGACTCTGTGAGTTTTCTTATACTGTCCTTGGCCCCTCTGGCTTCTACAATCCTTTTTCCCCTTGTTCCACAGGATTCCCTGAGCTCCACACATGGGTTGTCTTGTCCAGCCTTAACAGGAGAGGAGGTACCTACTCTTATTGCAACTTCATATGCCAGGGCTGGCTGATACGCATGCGAGGCCTGTCCTTTTCTGAAGAGAAAGGAGGAGGAGTGGATGTGTGTGGGGCCTTAGAGGAGGCTGAAGGGAGGGACTGGGAGGAGAGGAAGGAAAGTTGGAGGTAAGGAAAGAGGGAGGGAAGAGAGCACGGAGGAGGAGGGAGGGGAAACTGTGATTGGGCTGGCTGAGAATTAATTAATTAATTTAATAAAATGAAATAGCCCGCCCACACACTGCTAATACCTGTCAAGACCACGGTAGTGCACAGCTGTCTACCTTAACCCAGTGTTTAGAAGAATCACTGAGGGGTTCCATTAAAACTCAGATGCAGGTGGTGGTGCACGCCTTTAGTCCCAGCACTCAGGAGGCAGAGGCAGGCGGATCTCTGTGAGTTCGAGGCCAGCCTGGTCTTCAAAGAGAGTTCCAGGACAGCCTCCAAAGCTACAGAGAAACCCTGTCTTGAAAAACAAATAAATAAAACAAACAAACAAAACCCCCACAACAACAACAACAAAAAGAAATCACAGACACTGATCCAGTAGGTCTGGAGGTATGGGGACTGGTCTCCATGCTTCCCAGACTGCAGGTGATGCCACTAGGCCACTGATGATACCATGAGCAGTGGAGCTTCTGAATGCCCTGTTTAAGACCCAAGTGGGCAGCAATGGGTAATTAGCCTCAGTGGGGTGGAACTGGGTAGCATGGTTATCCTCAATATTGAAGGATGCCAAAAGCAAATCAGATTTAACTTGCAGAGCCCTCAAGAACAGAATGATACAAGCATGTCCTCATTTCCAGCCTCGGACCTTGCCTTTGAGCTTCAGACTTCTTTACCTGACTATGTGCAGAGCTAGCAGAGGCTATCCAGTCACCAAGGTTGGTCGCCCTGGTCTCCTGTTTCAATAGCACATCTTGCTTCTGTCTAGTTCCTTCCTTATGTCTCCTGTTGATTCCAGCCCAGCATTTCCCCAAGGATCTGATGATGCCATTTGACACACTGCCTTCTAGGCTGCCAGTCTTCACTCTGCTAGGGGGCTCCAGATGTTTCCCATCACACCAAGAAGAACTTACCTTTGGCGTTTCTCCACCAGAGTGCTCCCAAAGAAACACAGGTGTCCTCTCTCTCTCTCTCTCTCTCTCTCTCTCTCTCTCTCTCTCTCTCTCTCTCTCTCTCTCTCTCTCTCTTACTTCAGCCATGGCTCTATCCAAAGTCTCTTCCCCAAGATGGTCTTCCATGATCATCCTTTAAACACTTACACTCCCCTCACCCTCAACTCCCCGACCTTGGTTTATCTTCTCCACACTGTTCTATGTTGTTAATTAGTGTTTTATTCTGTTTTCTGTTGATTTAATGACATAACATTTGGCACTGACTACTTTATAAAGAAAAGAGGTTTATTTGGGCATTGTGATTCAGATTCAGAAGAAAAGGGAAGTCTAACATCAGGCAGCTACATCAGATGAAGGCCCCTAGTAGAGGGTGATGGGGGAGGTCCTTCTGCATGCTGAGAATGTATGTTTCTCTTACTGGTTGATGAATAAGCTGTTTTGGCCAATGGATGGGCAGGATGTAGCCAGGCAGGAAGAGAGGTAGGGCTACTAGACTAGGAGAAGGCTGGGAAGCGAAATGCAGAGAGTTGCAAAGGAGACGCCATGTAGCTGCTGAGGGAGCAAGAGTGCCTGACATCGCTAGCGAGTCAAGACAGCAGCAAGATACACCGATTAATAGAAACAGGCTAACCATTAAGAGAGAGCTCCAGGGAGTCCCTGTTACAGAGACAGACTTACTGTCAGTGGGTCCTGAGGATGGTGTGGCTTTAGATGGAACAGATCACCCTGCAAGAAAAGGTTTGGCTCCCGGACTGATGGACGAGAATGCTCTCACGCATGTGTGTGCAGGGACGCGGCACCTTGTGGGGGGCGAGAGGAGTCAGCTAAAATCAGTTTCCTGTACTTGCTTGGATCTTCAGGGAGCCATGATAGAAAGCTGGGAACTTCTTGAAGAAGTTTAGATGCTCCCAAAACCACTGTTAAGTATTTTTCAACATACAATGCTTTAAAAACATTTTTTCAAGGAAATACCTGGTGAATCCAAACCTTTATACAGAAGGAGAAGGAAGAAAATCACAGACAAGTTATTTGAGGGACTCACTATCAAACCACAGAAAGGTTATTAAAGGACTCATTGAAAGACCACAGAATGGGATGTATGGTTTAGCAACCTTAATTTCAGAAGGGCTGTAAACCCACAAAAGGCCAATTCTGGGCTGCTGACCACCTGTGACGAACCGACCAGGGCATCAGAGATGGGCAAACAAGATTCGTGGGAAACAAGGAGATGATAACCACCATTTACTTAGGGAAAGATGATTAACTCATACCAAGGTCTGAGGAATTTACAACAGGAAGACACTTCCCCTGGCTCAGAGTCTGGGGCTGGGCTACACATGCTTAGAGTCGGGGGGGGGCTGGGCTACACATGCTCACACTCTGGGCCCTGGACTTGCCTCAAGTGGCATCTAAGGCTCCTCAGACATCTTTAACCCTTGTGGTCAGATCACATGGTCTTCTCAGCACAGATGTCAGAGCTCTCAGGGGCATGGAGATTATGACACAGGATTCTAAACCACTCCACTCCTGTCCCACAAACATGTGGGACAGCCAGGCAGGGATCTTCTATAAGGAGCTTTGGCAGCAACCAGCAAGCTGGGAGAGCGCCCCACTTCGTCTTACTCCACTGACTTTATGGCTGCAGATTTCATTTAGCTTAGCAAATGTGAACGGGATGACCACCAGAGGCAGGATACCACGCACTGTGCTGGGCACCTAAAGATGAATTAGGCACAGCTCTGCCTTTCTCTTTACCTTGGTGTGAAGAATGACCCCATATGCCATTATTCTCTTTAAGTTGTATGCTAATTACTTCATAACAGATCTACCATTCACTGTGCATTCCAAAGAGATTTGAGTCAATTCATGTAAAGCAATGAGACCAGAGCCTGCTCAGCATAGTGTCAGGCTTTCCTGTTAACTTCCTGTTTACACTGGAACCCACACTTGACTCCTCCCATCTGTTCTGTAATTTTGGGAGCTATATTCCCTGGACTCCCTTACCCTATAACTCCCAGGAAGTTTCAGCCATTAGAGGTGCTGGTGCAAGATGAGAAAACAGAACTTGGAGACAGGCCAGGATATTTTTATTCTCTTTCTCTGCATCCTGAGGCATTCCTCAGTGTTTCTAGCTCAGATCCAGATGTGCTTTTTCCTCCTGCAAGACAACATTCTACTGTTCCTCCAGCCCTAGCAGCTTCCGCCATGTCTAATCTCCAAGCCACCTCTGGGCCTCTGGTTTCTCACCACAATCATCAACTCATTGTCTGTAGTGATCCCTTTGCATGGAAGGACCTCGAGTGCTTCCTGTCTCCCAGTGAAGGGGTGAGCTGAAACACTGAAGTCACTACCCCATTTAGGTGGACGGCAACTCCATCGCATGGGTGCTGTTGACATGCTTATTTTATATACAGGGAAACCCAGGCAGATGAAGACTGAATATGTACCTTGGAGTGTTACAGACTTAGCAAGTGATGGAGCTGGGACATGAACTTGGAGGCATCTGTCTTTGATTAGGTAAGACAGCCTTCAACCTACTCTCTGCTCTCTGGGAGAGAGTGCCTCTGGATATCTGAAGTCATACTCCTCCCAGTAATCTTTCTAAGCCATTTCGTTATGAAGTTGCTCTCCATGGGAACTCATAAATGAATAATCCATATGTGGTTCATTTCTACCTGGCCCTGCATGAGTGATTTATTGGTGACTTATTGCCTTGCTGTCTAATGCACAAGCGTAGAAAGGCGAGGTGATTAAATGCAGCGTTTGTGGTCATGTCTATAAAACGCCGAGTCCCAGACCCCTGCAATGACTGTAACCTTGCTTGCTATGGGCCTTCTCCACTGTCTCTGGAGTCCCTGACAATCACTTTTCATAAAAAGCCATTCATAATAGTCCAGCGAGTGCCATTCCATAGAGAAGACAGTCAAAATTTAAAATAGCTGCCTTTGAGGTGGGGTGGGAGAGGGTGTTCTGTAAAGGAGAAAATTACCATTGTTCCCTAGAGTCAGGTATGAAATGCAGCATCAGATTAATCTCAGACACAAAGTAAGAACCATTAAGGATCCCTCTAGTCCATAAAATCATTAAACCGGGATATCGATGGGGAGTGACTTTAGTTCAGAGCCCTGGGATTTTCGTTTACAATAAAGATCACTGCTGTTGCCAAGACGATACTTAACCTTTTTAATCACACGTCCACTCTAGGGATTTATGAGGGAGAGGGGCAAGTTCTTGGGCTAGCTGACCCTTCAGGCGTTTTTAAGAACTTTGGTAGCTCTGATTAGTCTGATGGAACCAGTCATGGGTGGTTCTGCCTTCAGGACTCAAGCTAGGAGACTTACCTTTGCTCAGCCACCCACGTGATTTGGCCACAGCCTCCCAGTTTGGCGTTGACACTGTGAGCAATACTGAAGTGAGGTCTTCCAGTGAGGATGTTTGAAGAAGCTTTTAGGGGCCGCGGTCAGGAGAGAGGTGCTGTGTCCCTAAGTGGGTCACTCCTGCTCCCCGACCCAGGAAGCAAGTGAATCCTCCCTTCACTGTTTCTGTTTCAGGCCCCTCTCTCCTCAGTGGCTCTGAGGCCATTGGGTTCAAGGCACTGAGGTCAGAGAAAGCATCCTATGTCTTTCACTGACCACTGGCAGTTTCATTTCCAGATTTGTGAGTGTGGGATACTCCATCCATTTTCTTGTATGCAGAGTGAGCTGACCCATCAAGCCAGTTGAATCCTTTTATGGGGGGAATTCCAAGGGACCAGAGAGAAAAACAGAGCAAGCCAAAGAGGAGTCTCATGGGACCCCAAGTTTCAGCCAAGGAGATGACTCAGTCAAGTGCTTGCTGTCTGGGTATGAGGAGCCAGGTTGGTTTGCTGGGTTCCATTTAAAGCTAGGAGTGATGGTCATGTTTGAAATCCCAGCACTGGGAAGGCGGAGACAGACCTATCCCTGGGGTTCACTCACTGGCCAGCACCCCCTCACTTACTTAGAGAGCTCCAGGCCAGATAGGCTGTCTACAAAACAAAAGGTGATTGAAGAATGACACCAAACGTTGACCCCTGGCCTCCACATACATGTGCACACAAGCATGCATGCACCCTGACCTCCACACAGATTCTGAGCCTTCACAACCCGGCAAGGGGTGCAAGCCTGTGCTTGAACAAGGTTTGAAAGGCAGGCTCCCTGCACTGACCTTACAGTTCACTGTGCGGGACAGTGGCTGTGCTGAGCAGGCAAAAGCTTAAAACTCTCAGAGATCAGGATATATTCCCGCTGTGTTTTCAGAGAATAAACAGAGGAGGAGGCCAAGCAGCCAGCATCTTGCCTTGAGCTCTCTCTCAGTGCCCAGACTGACCCTGACAATAGGTAAGAAATAATTACTGAAAAACAAAAAGAAACTATCAGTGAAGGAGCTGGGGCATGAACTTGGAGGCGTCTGTCTTTGATTAGGTATGTGCCGGGCACAGCTGAGACAGCCTTCAACCCACTCTCTGCTTTCCGGGATATCTGAAGTCATACTCCTCCCAGTAACCTTTCTAAGCCATTTCGTTATGAAATTGCTCTTCATGGGAACTCATACCCCACGAAACTGTATCAGATTTTAGCACCCAACACAGAAATTTCCCAATGTCAGATCACAAAGCGTGGAAGGGGAAGGTGTCCAGGCAGGTGAGACCGATCCTGTGCCTCACGCTAAGAGCAGAGTTCATAAGGACGGGGTAAGAGCAAGGCTTTCCCATAGTGGCCAGCAATGATTCATAAATAGAAATTCCTTTTACAAGAATCCAACACACAATGTGCTAGAGTCTCTTAGTCCCAATTCCAAATACATTCTGATAGGCTCAGCCCAAGTTAATATAGCCACACGTGTCCCTATCATGTTTGGGTGTGGTACTATGACTACCTGGAACCCATCTCTTCGGTTGATGGGGCAGGTCAGGGTCCTTGTAGAATCAAGAAGTGTGTTTTAGTGTATTGCAGACTAAGAAGATCTGCGTAGTGATTTCCAGTCTCAGAATGTCACTATGTCAAATGTGACAGCCTCCCTTAAATTCTCCATTTTCTTTCCCTTTAAAAATATCTTTGAAAAAGTGTGTGTGTGTGTGTGTGTGTGTGTGTGTGTGTGTGTGTGTGTTTGGGGTGGTAGTGATGTGTGTCATAGCATGCATGTCAGAGAACAACTTGTGAGAAATGGTTCTCTCTTTCCATCATTGGGTTCCGTGAATTGAATAAGCACCTGCTGAATTCTCTTGGCTGCCCAACTCCCTGCTTTATTATTTTTGTACTGTGTGTAATATTTATTTTTTAATTTAATTGATTTTATTACTTTTTTTTAGAAAAAAAGCTTGCTTCACATGTCAATCCCAGCTCCCTCTCCCTCCCCTCCTCTCACACCCCCCACCAGCCCACTCAGCCTCCCACCCAATCCCCACACCCTTCCCCATAGGGGATCTCCAGAGTCTGTCATTTCATTCTGGGCAGGGCCTAGGCCCTCCCCCAAGAGTCCAGGCTGAGAGAGCATCTCTCTTTGTGGTATGGACACACAAAGTATATTTATATGCTAGGGATAAATACTGATCTACTGCCCAGGGCCTCACAGATTGTCCTGGCATCTTCACTGACACATTCAGGGGTTCTGTATCAGCCCCATGCTGGCCTCCCAGCTGTCAGTCTGGGGTCCAAGAGCTCCCCCTTGTTCAGGTCAGCTGTTTCTGTTGGTTTCGCCAGTCCATTCTTTATCCCTTTGCTCATCACTCCTCCCTCTCTGTCACTGGGTTCCAGGGGTTCAGTTCAGTGTTTAGCTGTGGGTGTTTGCCTCTGTTTCCATCAGTCACTGGACAAAGGCTCTAGGATGGCATATAATGTAGTCGTCAAACTCATTATCAGGGATGGGCATTTAAGGTAGTCTCTCCACTATTGCTTAGTTTGCCAGTTGGTGTCATCCTTGTAGATCGCTAGAGATCTCACTGGTGCCAGATCTCTCCTAAAACCAATAATGACTCCTTCTATTACGGCATTTCTCATCCTGTTCTCCCCCATTCTTCTCCCAACTTAACCTTCTTGTTCCCTCATGACCTCCCGTCTCCTCCTCATCTGCTCCTCTCTTTTTCCCAGCTCCCACTACCCTACCCCCCTGCTCCCAATCTGCTCAGGAGATCGTGCCTCATTCCCATTTCTGGGGTACCATGCATATCTCTCTTAGGTTCTTTGCTGTTTCCCAGACTGTCCGTGGGATTGTAGACTGGCACTCCCCTGATCCATGTCTAAAATCCATACAAGAGTACATACCATGTTTCTCTTTTTGTGACTGGGGTGTCTCACTCAGGATGGTTTCTTCTAGTGCTGTCCATTTCCTGCAAATTTCAAGATTCCATTGTTTTTTCCCGCTGAATAGTACTCCATTGTGTATATGTATCACATTTTCTCTATCCACTCTTCAGTTGAGGGGCATCTAGGTTGCTTCAAAGTTCTGGCTATTACAAATATTGCTGCTATGAACATGGTTAAACAGATGTCATTGTTGTATGAATGGGCATTTTTTGCCTAAGAGTGGAATTGCTGGGTCTTGTGATAGACTGATTCCCATTTTCCTGAGGAAACTCCACACTGATTTCCAAAGTGGGTGTATGAGTTGGCACTCCCACCAGCAGTGGAGGAGTGTTCCCCTCTCTCCACATCCTCTCCAGCATAATGTCAATGGTATTTTTGTTTTTAGCCATTCTGACAGAAGTAAGATGGTATCTTCAGAGTTGTTTTGATTTACATTTGCTTAATGGCTAAGGATATGGAGCACTTTCTCAGGTGTCTCTCAGCCATTTTAGACTCCTCTATTGAGAATTCTCTATTTAGTTCTGTACCCAGCTTTTTAATTGGTTGGTATTTTGGAGGCTTACTTCTTGAATTCTTTGTAAATTTTGGAAATCATCCCTCTGTCAGATGTGGAGTTAGTGAATATCTTTTCCCATTCTGTGGACTGCCTTTTTGTCTTGTTGACTGTGTCCTTTGCCTTACAGAAGCTTCTCAGTTTCAGGAGGTCCCATTTGTTAATTGTCAATCTCAGAGTCTGTGCTATTGGTGTTATGTTCAGGAAGCTGTCTCCTTTACCAATTCGTTCTAGGGTACCTCCCAGTTTCTCTTCTAAGAGTTTCAGTGTGGTTGGATTTATGGTGAGGTCTTAGATCCATTTGGACGTAAGTTTTGTGCATGGTGATAGACATGGATCTATCTGCAGTCTTCTGCATGCCAATATCCAGTTATGCCAGCATCATTTGTTGAAGATGTTTTCTGTTGTCCATTGTATAATTTTAGCTTCTTTGTCAAAAATCGAGTGTTCATAGGTGTGTGGGTTAAAATCTGGGTTTTCTGTCGGGAGCAATCATTGTTATTTAGAACCTCTTGTAAATATTGCTAGCCATTTTTAAGAATAATCCATCTCCTCCCCAGCTTCCTAATGAATAGAACTTGGGCTCACAGGAATAGCTGATGGCAAAAAGAAAACACTCCACAATTAGATCACTTAACTCCTTCCTTTGGGACCCTTTAACCTTGCCAACACCTGTTAGCTGCTCACCTTCCATGGCCTGGTTACTAGGCAACAGCCCCTGTCCTTTGATTACTCCCCTCTACCTAGTTTCCCCCACCCTATCTGCTATATAACACGCCTACGGAAAATAAAATCTCCCAGCTTGATCAGCCATGTTGTCTTGCTGTCCACTTCTCTTGTCTCTTATCCCGTCATTCCAGGTTACAGTGGGCTAGACCTCCGTTATACCCTGCTGGCCAGGGCAGTTTTCAACTCGATTCCATCGGTCTACCTGTCTATTTTTGTGACAATACCAAGCTGTTTTCATTACTATAGCTCTGTAATAGTGCTTGAAGTCAGGGATGGTTATGCCTTCTGAAGTTCCTTTATTGTACAGGGTTGTTTTGGTTATCCTGGGTCTTTTGTTTTTCCATATAAAGTTGATTATTGTTCTTTCAAGATCTGTGAGGAATTGTGCTAATATTTTGATGGGGATTGCATTGAATCTGTAGATTGCTTTTGACAAGATTGCCATTTTTACTATGTTGATCCTACCAATCGAAGAGCGTTGGAGATCTTTCCATTTTCTGTTATCTTCTTTAATTTCTTACTTTAGAGACTCAAAGTTCTTGCTTTACAGGTCTTTCATTTGTTTGGTTAGGATTATCTGCAGATATTTAATGTTGTTTGTTTCTATTGTAAAAGGTGATGTTTCTCTGTTTTCTTTCTCAGCCCATTTATCATCTGTATATAGTGGGGCTACTGTTTTTTTGGTTTTTTTAGTTAACCTTGTATCCTGCCACTTTGCTTATAGTGTTTATCAGTTGTAGGAGTTCCCTTGTAGAGTTTTTCGGGTCACTTAAACTATCATATCATCTGCAAATAGTGAAAATTTGACTTCTTCCTTTCCAATTTGTATCCCCTTGATCTCCTTTTGTTGTTTTATTGCTCTAGCTAGAACTTCAAGAACAATATTGAAGAGGTATGGAGAGAGTGGACAGCCTTGTCTTTTTCCTGATTTTAGAGGAATTGTGTTGGGTTTCTCTTCATTTAGTTTGATGTTAGCTGTTGGTTTACTGTATATTGCTTTTATTATGTTCAGGTATGTTCCTGTATTCCTGATCTCTTCAAGACCTTTATCATGAAGGGGTGTTGGATTTTGTCAAAGGCTTTTTCTGCATCTAGTGAGATGATGATGTGGTTTTTCCTTTGCAGTTTGTTTATATGGTGGATTACATTGATAGATTTTCATATGTTGATCCATCCCTACATCCCTGGGATGAAGCCTAGTTGATCATGGTGGATGATTTTTCTCATGTGTTATTGGATTCAATTTGCCAATATTTTGTTGAGTATTTTTGCATCAATGCTCATGAAGTATATTGGTCTGTAGTTCTCTTTCTCTTTGTAGTTCTCTTTCTCAGTTGTGTCGTTTTGTAGCTTGGGTACCAAGGTAATTGTAGCCTAGTAAAAAGAGCTTGGCAATGAACATTCTGCTTCTATTGTGTGGAAAAATTTGAGGAGTATGGGAATTAGCTCTTCTTTGAATTTCTGGTAGAATTCTTTACTGAAGCCATCTGGGCCTGGGCTTTTTTTGGTTGAGATACTTGATGACTGCTTCTATTTCATGAGGGGTTATATGTAAGTCTGTTTAAATTATTTATCTGTTCTTGATTTAGTTAGGCAAGTGATAACTATCCAGAAAATTATCCATTTCCTTTAAATTTTCGAATTTGTGGAGTACAGTTTTTTAAAGTATGCTCTGATAATTCTCTGGATTTCCTCAGTGTCCGTTGTTATGTCCCCCTTTTCATTTCTGATTTTGTTAATTTGCATGTTCTGTCTCTGCCTTTTGGTTAGTTTGGATAAAGGTTTGTCTATCTTGTTGATTTTCTCAAAGAACAAACTCTTTGTTTCATTGATTCTTTGCAATGTTTTCCTGGTTTCTACTTGATTGATTTCAGCCCTCAATTTGTTTATTTCTTGGCATCTACTCCTCCTGGGTGAATGTGCTTCCTCTTGTTCTAGAGCTTTCAGTTGTGCTGTTAATCCTCTAGTGTGACTTGTGACTATTCTCCAGTTACTGTATGTGGGCACTTAGTGCTATGAACTTTCCTCTCAGCACTGCTTTTAAAGTGTTCCATAAGTTTGGGCATGTTGTGTCTTCATTCTCATTGAATTCCAGGAAGTCTTTAATTTATTTTTTATTTCTTCCTTGACCCAGGGATGGTTCAATTGTGCATTGTTCAATTTCCATGAGTTTGTAGGGTTTCTGCAATTTGTGTTGTTGTTGAATTCTAATTTTAAAGCATGGTGGTCTGATATGGTACAGGGGGTTATTCCAATTTTTTGTATCTGTGGAGGTTTACTATGTTTCCAATTGTGTGGTCAATTTTAGAGAAGATTGCATGTGGTGCTGAGAAGAAAGTATATTCTTTGTGTTTGGGTAGAATGTTCTATAGATGTCTGTTAAACCCAATTGGGTCATAACTTCTGTTAGTTCTTTTGTTTCTTTGTTAAGTTTCTGTCTGGAGGTCCTGTCTAGTGGTGAGAACTTAGTGTTGATGTCTCCTACTACTAGTGTGTGAGATTTTGTATGCAATTTGAGCTTTAGTAATGTTTCTTTCATGGATGTGAGTGCCTTTGTATTTGGGGCATAGATGTTCAGAACTGAGACTTCATCTTGATGGACTTTTCCTGTGATGAATATGAAATGTCCTTCTTCATCTCTTTTTATTGATTTTAATTTGAAGTCTAATTTGTTAGATACTAGGATTTCTACACCAGCTTGTTTCTTGGGTCCGTTTGATTGGAAAATCTTTTCCTAACCATTTATTCTGAGGTAACATCTGTCTTTGACATTGAGATGTGTTTCTTGTATGCAGCAGAAGGATGGGGTCTGTCTTCGTATCCATTCTGTTAGTCTGTGTTTTTTTATGGACAAGTTGAGACCATTGACATTGAGGGATATTAATGACCATTGATTGTTGATTCTTGTTTGTTTTGGATTTATTGGTGGTGGTATTATTGTTTTTCTTTTGGTGTTTGGTAAAGTGGGATTATCTATTGCCTGTGTCTTTGTGAGTTTAGTTATCTTCCTTGGGTTGAAGTTTTTCTTCCAGTACTTTCTAAGGGCTGGATTTGTGGATATGTATTGTTTAAATTTGGTTTTGTTGTGGAATATCTTGTTTTCTCCATCTATGGTAATTGCAAGTTTTGCTGTGTCCAGTAGTCTGGGCTGGCATTCTTGTTCCCTTAGCATTTTTAGGACATCTGACCAGGATCTTTTGGCTTTCATAGTTTCCATTGAGAAGTCGTGTGTAATTCGGATAGGTCTGCCTTTATATGTTTCTTGGCCTTTTTCTTTAGCTGCTCTTACTATTTTTCTTTATTCTGTATGATTGATGTTTTGATTACTATGTGGCAAGCGGACTTCTTTTTCTGGTTCAGCCTATTTGGTGTTCTGTAAGATTCTTTTCTTTTCATAGGTGTATCCATTTTTAGGTTACGGAAATTTTCTTCTATGATTTTGTTGAATATATTTTCTGTACCTTTGAGCTGTATTTATTCACCTTCTAAACATACTTTTCTCAGGTTTGGCCTCTTCATGATGTCCCATATTTCCTGGATATTTTGTGTTAGGGATTTGTTGGACTTGAGATTTTCTTTGGTTGATTACTGTATATCCTCTAATGAGTCTTCAACACCTGAGATTCTCTCTTCCATCTCTTGTATTCAATTGGTTATTCTTATATCTGTAGTTCCTGATCATTTACCCAGATTTTCTATTTTCAGCATTTCCTCATTCTGTGTTTTCTTTATTGTTTCTATTTCAGTTTTCAGGGCTTGGACTGCTTGTCCACTTGTTTGTTTTTTCTCTTAAGATTCTTTAAGAGATTTGTTTATTTCTTCAATTTTTGGTTTGTTTTTTTTCTTCTATTTCTTTAAGGGATTTCCTCATTTCCTCTTTGAGGGTCTCTACAATCTTCATAAAATAATTTTAAGGTCTGTTTCTTCTGCTTCATCTATGTTGTGCTTTCCAGGTCTTGCTGGTGTGGAGTCTCTAGATTCTGGTGGAGTCATGTTGGTCTTTCTATTGCTGAGTGAGTTCTTACACTGTCGTCTTCCCCTCCCTTCTTTGAGTGGATGCAGGTGGAGTCTCTCTGTCTCCACTGGTCTCACTGAAGCTGGGCACAGGGATATGGGGAGAGCCGAGGATGGGGTCTGGCAGGACTCCCCTCCTTCCTTTCTGGGCGGGTCCACTTGATGCCAGGAGCAGGTCCCGGAAGATGGAAGGAGCGGTGATGGCCGGGGAAGGGGTCCCCAGGAGGACCCAAGCTCACCTGACGCCGGGGCACAGGTGTGGGGAGAGCTGGGGGTCAATTTCCCACTTTCTAGTTTAATTCCACTTTCAGAACTCAGGGAATCAACTGCTGGATGTGCACAAGGCCAAGGATCCATGTCTGCGTTGTTGGATTTGCAGCATGGCTGTATATTCCTCTGCAACTGTCACTGGCTCGTCATGAGTTAGATTCATCAAGATGGTGGCCAGGTTACATGAACCACCCGGTGGTCACACAGTCACCAAATTTCCAGAAATTGTGAGTCTTTTGTTCTTACATTCTTCTTGGCCTGGGTTATCCTCATGCGATCCAGCTATTGAAATACTATTTGGGATTCTCAGGGCACAACAACTTCCAAACCCTGTTGTAACGCAGGCCCCTGTGATCCTGACAAGTTTAAAGCTGCCAGGGTTAGCAAGCAAAATATAGCGTTCTCATTTGAATCTGATACCAAAAGAAAAATTTTAACAAATGTAGTGCCAAAAGGCATACCCATTCACGCTAAAATATTTATTGTTTACCTTAAAATAAGGTTAAACCAGAGCTTGTCCTGTATTTTTAAAGGACTTACTTCTACTTTTAATTATGTGGATGGGTGTGTGTCTCTGTGCAGATGGATATGTGACCGAGTATGTGACCATGAGTGCAGATGCCTATAGTAGCTGTTGAGTCCCCTGCAGATGGGATTCTGGGAGGTTGCTAGTCTCCCACCCTGCGTGCTGGGTGTGGAACTCAGGTACTCTGCAACAGCAATGCAAGTTTGCTAACCTCTGCAGACATCCCGTGTTTCGGTCTGGCACTCCTGCTTCAGTTTCATTCAGGAACAGTCTCTTTTTTCCTACCAACATTTTGACCACACTCTCTCGATTCACGCTTTTAAAATTCTGCTGTCCATTGCTTGACTGTTTCTATTTGTTTTATTCCTCATGAAATTATATGATACTTGAATATAGAATCTCCCTATATTATCTTTTTATTTCCCACATCACCTAAGGGAATATCTTACACATAATAGAAATTAGTAACTATTTGAGTTAGGAATGGAACATTTGTTGCACTTGGGCCTTTGGCTGTCAAATACATGAGATACCTGTTTGCAACCAAAGTCAAAACTCTTCCTTCAAATCATTGAGAAAGACGTGCTTTGTTTGCGCAGTTAAGTACGAGCCTCTGTGTGGGGACACCAGACCTTGAGCAGAAACCCACTTCCCCTTCGGCCTGGGAGCAGGCATCTATGTAATGTTTACTGAAAACAATTCAGTGTTTCAAAGCTTGATAGGGCTCAGATAAGGGCTGGCTCACTGAAATACCATGCCTTCCACACCTCCTATGGCTAGATGCCTCTTCCTGCCCCCTGTGGTGTCTCCCCGATTCTGGGGCCAGAGATTAAACCACCAGCCAGGAGGGTGAGAAGTGGAAAGAATGGTATGTAAATGGATGGCAAAAGTCCTTAAAAAGGGAAGCTCCTTTTTCTTAGAGAGACTTCTCCAGAGATTTCGCCAGAGACTTCTCCTGAGATTTCGCCTGAGAGCTCTCCTAAGCGGACTGGGGTCAACTCCTAAGCTGACTTGGGAAATATAAAGTTTTCTTAAAGCAACCGACCGGTCTCTGTGTCATCTATCCCGACCACCTCGCTACATTCTTGGATGCAGGCCGCACAGCAGGTGCGACACCTCTGTATGCCTTATATATCATATATAAACTAAGCTATATAGACACTGTATGGAGTGGCTAGTATAACCCACTTCACAGATGAAAACACTGAGGCTGCAAGGGCAGTGTACTTACACACACAATGTTAGTAATGGGCAGACTCAGGATTCGCACCCTAGGTATGTCTATCTCCAAGTTCTAGAACAGTGGCTCTCATATCAAGGAGAGACTGTGCAGACCTTTGCTTTTAGTGACTTAATGGGGACAGGAATACATTTTTCTTTTGTGTGTAAATCAGTACAGGGAGATAGGAGGATCCACTTCTGAGGTCACCAGGGCCTGGCTCCTCCCTCCTGTCTCTTCATCCTCCTCTTCTTGCACGACTGATGTCTACTCAGTGTCTACTCAGTCTACGGGTCTGCAAAAGTCAGAAACGGAGGGCAGCATAGCTTCCTTGAAAGATATCATCTAGCTTTTGCTCATACTTCCCTTCTACTCATAGCCATTGGGCACAGAGACATCCTGGCTTCAAGGGAAGCTGGGAAATAGAATTATTTTCCATATATAAATAGCTGGTCCTAAGCCCAACCACAGTTCTAGGAGTACCTTAGAAACACCCAGAGTCTCTGTGCCAGCCTCCATAGAGGAGGTGTGGGGCAGACACTGACCGGAAGCCATGAAGACAGAGTGTGCAGAAGTTACAGGATGTGCAGACAGGACTGAGTTTTCGGTCTCAGGGGGTTGTGTGAGGGCTGCTGCAACACACGTTTTCTCTTATCTTATTGTTTGAGAGCATTGTGATCAAACGTGTTTTCATCAAGTCTACCCCCACCCCTCTCCTCCGGTTCCTTCCATGACCCCACTATTTTATCCTCCAACTCCATGTAGTCTTTTAAATCTACTGGGTGCTGTCAGCATGTGCATGGGTGTAGGGCCATCTTCGGGAACATGGGCAGCCTACAGGGCTCTCATCCAGAGAAACCTGGCGCTCTTTCCCCTGGAAGCCATTAACTGCCAGTAGCTCCAGCTACAGGGGGCTCCTTGAGCCCCAACCCTGCCCACGAGGTTTTAGTATTATGCAGGTGTAATGAGTGTGGCCACAACTCTGTGAGTTCCCATGTACAATGGTCCCATCATGTCCAAATTTACTCTTCTTTCTGGTCACCCAACACCTGACCATCCTCTCTGCTGGAGAAATTACCCACTTACTGAAACTACTGCCTCCCAGTGGAGGGCTCCTACTGCAGCCCTGTGTAGGAACCAGGAACTCGCTTTTCCAGCCTCCTTGGTGTCCAGGGCAATGGAGTGGATCTGCATAGCAAACAGTAACTAGGATCCACTCTGGAGACGGTGACAATCCCTCCGTCTTCAGGAGGTGTGGGATCAGAAGTTCCACGGTTGCAGGGACCATGGCTGCTGGTGTAAACTGAAGAGACCGTGCCTGGGGGTGGTGGCCATGCTCCTGTGGTAGACAGTGTAACTGTCTCTACTCTTCGTGTTCCATATTAGACTCATGCGTTGGCCACGTGATTCTGTAGTGACAATGTTCAGTCTACATTCTGGACTCATTATTCTTGAGCTTGGCTGTGGTCCTTTTTCTAGTTGTAGACTGTAGCTGGACAGGATAGCATTTCAGGTCTCTTGAGAAAGGGCTTCAAGAAGCGTGGTGAATGAACTTTCATCAGTCCCTTCACCATGAGGAGTTTGCTCCATATACCCAATGACCCTTCAACCTGGCTCCTAGAATAAAGACAGTTGAGGGAATCAAAGCCTACCCAGGCCCCAGCTAAGACTGACTGAGCCCAGCCAAGCTTAGTCTAATGTCAGTGAGCTCTGTTGTTGGGTTTTCCACGTGACATCACCACAGAGGAGACCTGTCAATCAGTCTCTCTGCTGGGCTGATGGTGAGGTGTGCTCTGGTCGGGTCTGCTTTCCAGCTCTGGAGATGATTTACTGCCACCTGCTACTCTGATGACTTGCAGCCTGAAGCCAAATATACAGCTATCGCCCGGAGTTTGGTTGTCCCTGCTTATGTGGCTACTAAATCTGGCTCTCTAACTTTTCTGGAGGGCCTGTGATGGCTGATACTCTTGGATACATTTGCTTTTCAAGAAAAAGGAGTAAGTTATGCAACCCAAAACCCTGGCTAAATGAGGATCAGGGCAAGAGAGTGTCTGTCACTCTCTTTCAGTGCTGCACGAAAGTGTTTCAATATTTACTACCTTTGTGCTTTGGTTTAAAATATAAACATGAGAACTCTAGATGTACATTTCTTAAATTTGACACACTACTCCAGACCCTTCTCTGCGTGCTCCTGGGCAGACTTATTTTTTTCTTTCAGACCAGTGAAAGGAAGACTTGGTTGTGACCCAAGAGACAAGACTCCAACCCCAGGAATACAAACAAGCTTTGTGGCCTTGGAAGCATCACTCTTTTCTTGTGTCTTATTTTCCTCTACCTACTCATTTTTTTGATAATAGCTGTCTTGGAGGAAAGAGGCGATAGGGACATGTCATTGGAAGCCACAGCTCTAAATAAGGTGCTGTGTATGGTATGTGTCTGTTTTCCAGGGGACATGGCATTAATGACATGCCAATGAACTCAAGAGCACATAAAGTAGTCTAGAAAGAACTATGCCAGCACATTGTAGTGATTGGAACAGGAAGGCCCCATAGGCTCATAGATTTGAATGCTTGCTCACCAGGGAGTGGGGCTATTAGATGTGGCCTTGTTGAAGGAAGTATGTCTCTGGAGGTGGGCTTTGAGGTTTCACAAACTCAAGCCAGGCACAACGTCACTCTGTCTTCTTGCTGCCCCTGGATCTGGATGCAGACCTCTTAGCTGCCTCTCCATCATGCTGTCTGCCTGTACACCACGATGGTGCCCGCCATGACAATAGTGGGCTAAACTGTAAGCCAGCCACAATGAAATGTTTTCCTTTATAAGAGTTGCTGTGGTCATGGTGGTTTTTCACAATAGCATACTGACTACCACACGTGTTAACTCTGGCTTCCTCAGGACTGTAAGATTATGAGAGATTTAAATAGCCTTTTATAAGTGTTCCTACATTCCCCATGTTTTTATAATGAGCATGTATTACCTTGGTAATGAAGTTTTTTTTATTTTTGAAGGATCTAATGTGATGTGTTAATGCAGGATATTTATCTATCATAGGACATTTTCTGGGAAGGATTTTGGCTGAAAGTGGACTTCCTTACAAATTAAAGTAGATACAAGGAAGGGCAAAGGAAATGAGGAGGGCTAACCAGGGGACAGGCTAGCAGGGAGGTGTCCAAGGTAGTCAGATCACTAACCACTTGTAAGGGAGAGAGCCAAAAGAGAAGAATGGTGTCTTATTTAGGGTCACTGTCACTGTGATTAAACCCCATGACCAAAAGAAACTGGGGAGGAAAGGGTTAATTTCTCATCAAGAATGGTGAGGGCAGGAACCTGGAGGCAGGAGCTGAGGCAGAGGCCATGGAGGGTGCTGCTTACTGGCTTGTTCCCCATGGCTTGCTCAGCCTGCTTTCTTAGAGAAACCAGGACCAGCAGCCCAGGGAAGTCACTACCGACAATGAGCTGGGCCCTCACCATCAATCACCAATTAAGAAAATGGCAAACAGGCTGCCTACAGCCTGATCTTTTATTTATTTTTTCTATTCGTATTTCTTTTTTTGTTCATTTTTTTGCTAATTTATTTTTTACATTCCAATCCCAGCTACCCACCTCTCATTTCTTCCTCTCCTTCCACTCCCCCTTCCTCCCGTCTGCTCCGTCAGGAGGGTAAGGAAGTCTGCTGAGTTCTACAGCCTGATCTTAGGAAGGCATTTTCTTAATCGAGGTTCCCTCCTCTCGGATGACGTTAGCTTGTGTCAAGATGGCATAAAACTGTCCTGCACAAGTGACCCTTGTCAGCTCAACACACAAACACATCACAGTTAAGCCACAGCCTTCCTTCCTTGTTCATTCCCAAGATGACATATGAATATCAATATAACAATGTAAGATATTTTACAAACTTAAAAGAGCCCTATAGTCTTTACAAATACAAATACTTTAAAAAAGTCTTGTCAGGCTGTGGTGGCCTATGTCTTTAATGCCAGCAATTGGGAGACAGAGGCAGGCAAACCTGTATGAGTCTGAGACCAGCTTAGTCTACAAAATGATCTCTAGGACAGCCAAGGGTACATAGTAAAACCCTTTCTTGAAAAACAAAACAACAGAAATAACAAAATTCTAAGTCTCTTTCAAAACCTAAAATCTCTGTAAAAAGTTCAGTCTCTCAACTGTGGGCTCCTAAACAAACAAAATGAAATTAAATCCATCCTTACTTCAAGAGGGAAGAACCAGAGATCAGTCATAATCAGATCAAAGCAAAACCAAACTCAGAATAGTATGAATAACTCAATATCCAAAGTCCGGGATCCACTCACCGTCTTCTGGACTCCTCCTCAGGGCGTGGGCTGCTTCTCCAGCAGCACCCACAGCTGTCCTCTGGGCTCAGGCTGGCCGCTCTCCACTGCAGCTGCTGTCCTTGGTGGTCACCCCCCCCCACACTGGCATCTCCATCTGGGGGCTTCTGCTCTCCATGACCCTTTATGCCTTCAAGCCCAGCACCACCTAGATGACTCTTCTACCAAGTTCGGCTGCCAACTTTGGCTGCCTTTGAAACACAGATTCTGTGTGCTGACTTTCACAAAACACTTTTCAGAAGATTCCACCTCAGTGCTGCTGGTCTCCTCTTAATCACTGCTAATTTTTCAGCTCCAGATAACCAGCATCAATTGTCCCAGTAACACAAAGGTTTCTCTTCAATGGTGCTGGCCTCTTGTTAGTCATGGCTGACTCTTCAGCCCTAGTTGACCAAAACGACAGAATGTGAATTCAAACTAGGAAATGGCCATCATGGAGTCTTTAAACTTCCCTTTGAAACATCATAGGCCTGGGAGTTTATGTGGGCTGTCTCATTTAGGGAGGGGGAACTACAGCTTGGCATGTGCAAGTTACTTACAAGAATGAGGAGCATGTGAATTTAATTTGTCTGGCTTCAAGTCCATCTGCTTTATGCCCTGTAGAGAAAAACAGGACATTTTGCTGGGGGGAAAATCAGAGATGTTCATGGAAGAGGAGACTCTTGAGCTGTGTCTTGAAGGACAGGCGGGAGTCTGGGGACAAGGATGAAGGAAGGGCACGCCAGGCAGGGGAGCAGAGTGTCGAGGCGAGGGGTGGGGAAGGTGGGGGCCAGCAGGAGCAGGCTGTGAAGAATGAGGGCCTGTTAGGACTTTGGCTCAGCCTCGCTTACACCTGGTGGCTTCTTCTCAGAATCAGTCACGGCCATGTGGGGATGCCAGCAGGCAAGAACGAACCATCAGGGGTCTCTCAAGGCCTCCTGCTTCCAGCCCATCTAGGGTTCTTTTCCAAAGAGGAGATTTGAGTCTTTTCCAGAATATTCCCTAGTGAACTTTGAAGGCAGCCTGTCTGGGTGCCAGAGAAAGCAGCTGGGTTGGAATGTGAGAGGAAAAGTTCTGGCAAGAAGAGACAAGCCTTTTATTATCCTAAGTACATGATGGTCAAGGCTGCAGGCTTTGCTAGTTGTGGGATTTGAAGCCTGACTTCTCCAGTTACCTGTATGTGGCCTCAAGGATGGCACTTACCTGCTCTGCCCCATCCTACTATTGCTGTGACAAAATGCCATGACCAAGGCAACTTATAAAAGGAACCGTTTAATTTATGGCTTACAGTTCCAGAGGGTTGGAGTCCACGACCATCGGAGTGGGGAGAGTGGCTGGGGGCAGGAAGGCATGGCACTGGGGAGGCACCTGAGAGCTCACATCTGACTCCCAAGCAGGAGGCAGAGCAACTGACCCGGTGCCTTGAAAACATGCTAGAGAAGGGACTCTATGAGTGTGTGTGTGTGTGCGTGCGTGTGTGTGCGTGTGTGTATGTGTGTGTGTGTGTGTGACAAGCTACTCTTTGTATGCATGTATGTGTAGGTCAGAGGACTGTCTTGTTTTTTTGTGTTTGAGCTGTGCATGCGTGTGCAACTGTGGGGCCATGTGTGTGCAATATGTGTACACCTGTGGGTCCATGTGGGGAGTCCAGAAGTCACATATGTGGCTCATGTGTGTGTACATGTGTACATGTAAATACCTTGAGGTCCATGTGTGTGCACATGTGTACATGTGGACACCTTCAGGTTCATGTGTGTGCACATGTGTACATGAGACACCTTCAGATTCATGTGTGTGCTCATGTGTACATGTGGACTCCTTCATTTTGTCGAGACAGGGTCTCTTACCAGCTGGAGCCTACCGAGTGGGCTAGGCTGGCCACCCAGCACGTACCAGGGGCCTCCTGTCTCTACCTCTCTGGCACTGGGATTATACGCATGCACCATCAGACCCTGCTTTTCACATGGGCTTCTGAAGATCAAACTTATGCCTGCAAGTGGAACATTCCACCAGCTGAGCTGTTTCCCCCTGTGCATGGACAGTTTAATGATTGTGATTGTTGAGACGTGATGAGAAATGACCCTCATAGGCTCATGTATTTGAAGAGTTGGATCCCAACTGGAGTTATGGTGGTTATGAAACCTAGCAGGTGAAGCCCAGTTGGGGGAAGCACATCACTGGAGGTGGGCCTTGAGGTAGGCTCACTGAGCTTTGCCGTCCTCAATCTCTGCTTTCTGGGTGTGGTTGAGGCATGATCACTAAGCTTCTGGCTTCCTGCTCCTGCCACTGTGCCCTGATGAATTCTATCTCTCTGGGATGGAGGCAAATAAACTCTTTCTTCCATAAGTTGCTTTTGGTCATGGTATTTTATCATATAAGTAGAAAAGTAACCTACAGTAATCAAAAGTAAAGGTCCCGGATCTATACTAGAGAGCTCAAATCAGCCGTCTATCTGATTTGGGACAAATAGCTCAATCCCTCTGGACCAGTTTCCTCATCCAAGACCTGGGAACCATTAAAACCTAACCAACAGATTTGCTGCACGAATAAAATGAAAATGAGTTAATGTTTGCACAGCACATAGAACAGTGCCCAGCTGGGAATAGAGGCAATGCTACTTGCCATGATCAAGACTTGCATTAAACATTTGCTATTGTTTTATTATTAAATTTACATGAGTAAGGCAGGGATTACCATTCCTGTTTTATGTAAAAATAAATGGATGGCTGACGAGGAAAATGTCCTCTCCACGATCACATAGCCATCCGGTGGAGGATGTCTGCTGAAGTGCTGCGGTGTTTTGCCCTCTAGCAAAGCTGCTTAATAAACACGCATCAAGAGATCTAGCACTGGACACAAGAAATGGCAGGGCCTGTGTAGACATTAGCCAAGAGCCAGTCACCAGGGACCTTCAGGGAGCTTGCTTATGCAGCTCAGCGCCTTCTAGCAGAGGCGGAAGCCCCGAAGAAACTCAGGGGCTGACCCAGAGATACATGGAATGTGTCAGTTTTGAAAATGATCCCTTCCTCTGCCAACATGCCTGGCCTCCTCTCCCCAATGACTTTCTCCTCTTTCCTGTCACTCCTGTGGTCATGTCCTGCAGGTGCTTTCCACCTCTAGTCTTGATTTCTGGGGTCTTTCTCTGAAAACACCCTTTGGCCACACTGGGACCTGCAGTCTCTCCATCCTGCCGAGTCAACCCCCGCAGCCCAGTGTAATCACGGCCTTGTGAATCCCCTCTGCTACCCTGTCCTCTCCAGCTTTGTCCTCCTTTCTTGGCATGAGGAAGCCCTGATTAAATGCAAGGCTGCCTGCTCCGGCCCAACCTGCAGCTGAATGTGACTGGAGACAAAAATAAAACCATACAGTTTCCTGCTGGGTTTTGCTTTAAATTCAGGACTGGACTTCACAGGATATTTCTCCAATAATATTTCTCCAGTGCCAGCGATCTCTCTCTGGACATGGTCCATCCCTTTTCTTACACACTAAGCCTCCTCTCTTACCTACCAAAGGCCCACATTTCAGTGGCTGTCTCTTCTCTCTCGTGTTGTTTCCCCTCCAGACATGAATAAATGACTTCACTCATAAGACTCAATGTTCATTAAAAGCCTCTTTATTAACACATTTGTTTCCCCATCCCTATCACAGTAACAAACAGTTGTCGTTCTTTTTCATTTGCTTCCTCTTTGTGTGTGTGTGTGTGTGTGTGTATTGTACGTCACATGGTTATAGGCACAAGTGTCAGGCAAGGCTGACATTGGGAACCTTTCTCAGTTGACAGCCATACTGCTCTTTGAGGCAGAGTCTCTCAGTGACACCCAGAGTTCGCTGATATGGCTGTCTTGCCCACTATCTTGCTCTGGGGTTGCTCTGTTTCCAACTTCTCAAGTTGGAACAACGGGCATGCCACCGTACTCACCTAGTCTTTATCTAGGTTGGATCAGCCAGGGTTCTCTGGAGAAACAGAACCTATACAGTGAATGGATATATACATATATACATATATATCGAGAGAGAGAGAGAGAGAGAGAGAGAGAGAGAAAGAGAGAGAGAGAGAGAGAGAGAGAGAGAGAGAGAGAGATGGGATTAGAATGCCTTATAGGCTGTGATCCGGCTGGTCTAACAATGTCTGTCTACCAGTGTAAGGTCCAAGAACCCAGTAGTTGCTCAGTCTGTGAAGCTTGAAGTCTCAGCTTCAGTGTTCACTGGAATCCCAAAGAAGCAGGCTCTAAAACTAATGAAGGAATGGACTTACAGGCAAAGAGGGCAAGCAGGAAAAGAGAGCAAGCTTCCTTCCGAGTCCTTTCTTCAGGCTCCACAGGTGTGGCTCAGATTAAAGTGGCTCCTCCCACCTCAAAGATCCTGAATTAAAGCTGTGTCTCCCCACCTCAGAGGTCTGGATTAGATGAGGGTCTTTCCACTTCAAATGATTTCATTAAGAAAAAAGTTCTCGCAGGTCTACCCAGCCATTTGGGTTTTAGTTAATTGCAGATGTAGTCAAGTTGACCACCAAGAATGACCATCACTGGTTTCTAAGGACATGAATCAGTCCTCCTGCATGGTAACCACCAATCCATCTCCCCAGCCCCACATCTTTAAGTTAACCTTTATATAGCTGTATTGCATGACTTATGCTGCACTCCAAGTCCAACAGCTCAAAGTGGTCTTTATCTCCCGGGTCCTGTGGGTAAAAGCCGCATGTGGTTTTGTCTCGCGTCTCTAGTTACAGCTCTCTCAGCAGGTTTTGGTCACCTCATGGTTTGATGGGGGGAGGGGTGACGACTCTCAAGCACACAGCATGGGCTGTTGAGAGGCTTCAGGGGCTTGTTGGCTGCTGCCTGATGCAAGAGCCTCTTGTCACAGGGGTGTTTCCCTGGGGCAACTCTCAGCTTCATGTCCGTTGTGGTTTGATTGTGAGATGTTTCCCCATAAGTTCATGTATTTGACCACTTCTGTCCAGCTGGTGGCACTGTTTGGGAAGGTGATGCAAACTTTAAGAAGCAGATTCTTCCTGGAGGAAGTGTGTCACTGGGGGTGGGCCTCACTTTTATAGTCTATCCACACTTCCTGTACAGATTGGATAGCAACTTCCTGCTGCTGTAGCCGTGATGGGCTACATTCCCTCAAATTGAATGCCAAAAAAAGCCCTCCTCTCTCTTGAGTCATTTCTTGAAGTATTTCATTATTACAATGAGGAAAGTTGCTAATACAGCATCCTTCAAAATCAGAAGCCAAGAGAGTGTTTGAGACAGTCAAAACCTGGAATCGGGTGTGACATCCATCACTCTTGCTTCCGCTGTGAAAAGCAGCAGAGAGGAGCTGGGGCTAATGAAGACAGCTGTTGAGGATGAAATGGCATGGCCACTTACTTCTCCATGGGCACAGCCGGTGTCTCCAGGGGACCCTGCAGCCCCTGCCATAGGAGCTCAGCAGAAGCTTCGGCCCTTGCCACATACAGGCTCGCAGAAGCTCTGATGAAACAGGAAGGAGGTATTCGCTCTTCATCTAAGCCTCTCAGTGCTGCAAGGTCACCTGGGCACTGTTCAAACTGCAGTTTCTCAGGCTCCATGTGTCCATTTCCCAGACTGGGACCAGGGCCCTGAATTCCAAATAAGCTTCCCTGTGATTCTTCTGTCCACCAGGTAAGAAGCCATGAGTCTGCTGGGGTCATGATCTGGGAAACCCTTCCATCTGCCTAAAGTTTACTGCATGAGCTTGGCCACATCACTTACCTACCCTGCATTAGTGTCTTCAGATATCCAGTGATACGTTGAATGAATGTTTCTGCCCCACCAGCCTGGTCCCACAACTGCTTCAACTCCAAATAAGCACACAGATGCTATATTAATTATAAAATTGTTGGCCAGTGACTAGGGTTTCTTATTGACTAGTTCTGTCTTAATTATTAACCCATTTCTATTAATCTAAATATTTCCATGTGGTCTTATCTTACTGAAGAGGGGTCCAGATCTCTAACTCCTTTGGCAGCTCAATGGTGACTGCTAAGTGTCTCTGCAGAGAAGAGATCAAAAGATTTCCTGTTTGTCCCTGCTTATATCCTGATTCTGCCCAACTATATCTCTTCCTGTCTGTCTGTACAGACCTCCAGACCTCTATGGTTAGCTAGTGGCAAGTTCCTGCCCAGCTATGTCACTTCCTGTCTGCCCAATCAGCCAATCAGTGTTTTATTCATTAAGGAATAAGAGAAACATATATACAGAAGAACTTCCCCCATCAGTGATATTTGAATGCATTTATTGTTAAAAATTTCATTGTGAATTCATTTCACATAGTATCGTGATACATAATGACATTGCAAGAACATATTGCAAGAATGTATCATGGGTTGAACCTGCTCCTCCCACGTTCTCCACCTCTCTTTCTCCTACCTCCATCTCCCACTAGGCTCCTCTGTTCCCCTAACTAGTTTTACTTCTACTTTGCTGTCATATGTACATGCTGGGACCCATAAAGATGGCTCCACTTTATTTTGGTTCAAGGTCAGAGAATTCAAAACTGTCCTTAGTAAATCAGAAGACCTAAAAGTCCAAGGCATGGCTACAGTAGGAAGTTTGATCGTGGCCTTGGGTGTCTTATCTAAATAACAACAGACTTGGTCTGTAGTGTGACTACTCTTGACCCTCAAGGCCAGATAAGGAGAAGTTAAGTCCAAGGTCTGGTTACCACATCTTAGAGAATTAAGGAAGACAGCCTATTTATTCCTGTGTACATGATACCATGTTCCCCTTTTTGGTTGGGGTATTTTAGAATGTTGAAGAAGAAACTTGGAGTGTCCAGTTTCACTGAATTGCCCTCCTGACTCTATTCTGTGTCTGTCTTTCTCTTAACGTCTCTACCTGTCCTTTCTCAATCCACACTCCTCCTCTCAGGTACAAACCGAGCAAGTCGGCTGCATCCAACTGATGACCCACAAAGGAAGGTTCCCACATGTACACACATGGTTTTACATATATGTATACTACCTAAGAACCACCAGTGAGAAGAAATATACCGTAACATGGTCATTTCCAATTATACCCGTTCTCCTGCAAACAGTATAGCTTGGTCCTTCTTAATGGCTGAAAACCTCCCATAGTGCATCCACGCCACATTTTCTTTACCCATTCTGTTGTTGGACACCTAGGTTGGACCTGTAACTTGGCTGTTGAGAACAGAGCTGCAGTGAAGTGCATGTCTCTGTAATGTGTTGATTAACTCCTCGGGGAGATACCCAGGATTGGCAGAGCTTGGTCATGTGGTAGACCTACTTTTAGTTTTTTGAGAAAGCCCCATAGTGATTTCCATGGTGGCTGGACTAGTTTATATCCCAAGTAGTGGTGTGTAAGGGTTCCCTCAGGTCTGACAGTCCCTAGAATAATGCCAGTGTAGCCTTGTGGTGGCCCACAGGACATCTCTGTAGTGCTTTGTGTGTAGCAACAGGCAGTTTCACTGCATCTCAGCAGGCTGGATTTTCAGTAGTCTACAAACTCACAGCAGCAGGAAGGTATAAAAGAACCCTAGGAATGGATGACAGGGCCACCCAGGCAATGTCGGTGAGCATCTTCTGGGGCAGCTGGGAAATGCTGCTTCCTGATGACTCCTGGGACAGGGCCAGAGGCCTCAGCTTTTGAAGGGCCTTCTCCTGTGAACCCTCTGCCAGCTGGCGGAGTCTGGCATCTGCCATTGTTGGGAAGGAGGGAGTCACGGAGCCATGCCTGGGGAAGTTTGGCTCTGCCACTTTCTTATGGTGAGACCTTGGAAATGTTGGCATCAGAGAGCCTCAGTTTTCATCAAGAAACATCAGCAAACCTATTCATATATGTCATTTATATAAATGCCTGAAAATGCTAATTATTTATTCAGTATCTTCTAGTTATGGTGTCAGTTGGGATAATGTGTATAAAGTGGCAGCACAGTTGTGGTCCTAGAAAGGGTTTGGGTTATGCATCCCAATCACGGGGGTGGGGGGGTTGGGGGGTGGGAGGTGGGGGTGGGGAGGTCTTTGGGACTCACAGATACGACTGGTCATGTGATTTGGAGGCAACTCTGTAGGTAGGTGGCTGGGGGCAAGGTGTGTTTTCCAGGGGGCCATTGTACTGGTCTCAAGTTAGGGAAAGTAGAAAAAAGCTAAGAAACCCATATTTTTCACTATATGACACAGACAGGCACAGTGTGCCAACATCTGAACAGAGTGTCTGTCCCATTAACATTTCATGAAGAATCTATTAAGAATTACTGTTTGGACTAGAGAGATGACGCAGTCCATAAAGTTCTCCTAGCTAGCACAAGATGCTATTTTCTTAATATACTCACAAGACCACTGAGTTTGAGCCCTGTGAGAAGCATCTGGGTGTGGCACAGTCCAGCCATGGTGAGACAGGCAGATCCCCAGATCGCATTGTGCAGCTACCATAGAGCATTTCAAAGGCCTGGGTACCAGGGCAAGACCCTGTCTCAGAGACAGATCCCGAAGAACGAACGACACCTAATGTTGGCCTTTAGCCTACAAATTCAGGTTCACAAATGCATACACACACACACACACACACAGAGAGAGAGAGAGAGAGAGAGAGAGAGAGAGAGAGAGAGAGAAAGCACTTTTCGATGGTGCTTTGGAGATGTCCATCATAGCTCTGGATTGGGGCATAAGGCACACGGAGGCCATATGGGTTGAAGGCACTGCAGTCTACGGTTGAGAACCCTGAACTCACACGGAGTTTACTGTGACCACAGCCCTCAGCTTGTCGTGAGCTTTTGGGCACTAGTGAATCGGCTCTGGTGAAGGTGAGACCTCCCCTAACTGTGGGCCGCTCAGGTTCCCTACATTAAGGAGAAGGGAGGTAGAGGCAGTCTGCAGAGCTGTGTGACTTGGATAAGTCGCTTAACATCTCTGAGCTACTTAACCATTAAGTAGGGATAATAGTACCAAATTACAGCTTTGATGTGATTAAAGCAAGAAAAGCTTCTACAAGTGTGACTGGAATATGATAAGCCCTCAACAAACATTAGCTTTACTGCGCATGGTTATCCTGAGAAGAGAGGACACAGTTCTGAAATGCTTAGAGGAGTCCTGGCTCCCAGGAAGTGACAAATCTCACAGATCCAAAACTGTTTTCATTATAAAAACCCACGGAATAATATGCAGCCCCACCTCGCAGCCCCGCCCAGAGCCGTTACTGTGTCTGCATCGCAGCTCCCTTCCTGAGCCCCCTTCCACGGCTTCATCTAGTGTAACTGCCTACCGCCTCTCCGTGTCCCAGTTGTCTGGAATCCTGCTTGTCCCTGAGGGAATCCAACCGCGGTCCCTCCCTCAGCTCTCCTAGTGAAAGTCTGCCAATGGTTTGCCTGGTCTTTCACGGTCAAGGTCACTCTTTTACATGCCATGGCTCACGACCTGCCCCTGCCCACCCTCCTCTCTGCTGTGCCTGTCTCATGTACCCAATTCTCTCTCTCTCTCTCTCTCTCTCTCTCTCTCTCTCTCTCTCTCTCTCTCTCTCTCTCTCTCTCTCTCTCTCTCTCTCTCTCTCTCTCTCTCTCTGTGGGTGTGTGTGTGTCTCTCTCTCTGTGTGTGGGTGTCTCTCTCTCTCTCTCTCTCTCTCTCTCTGGCTTGCTCTCTGGCTCTCTCCCCAACCCCTCCCTTTAACCACTCCCCTCTAGCACCTCCCCCTCAGGTCCCTCCCCCAGCCCCTCCCCCAATCACTCACCCTCTGGCCCTCTCCTACCTCCCTGTCTTTACAGATGCTCTTCTCTGCCTCAGATGCCCTTGTCTGGCTGGCTGGAGTCTCAGGCTCCCAACACTGCCTGATGATGCCAGGGACTGATATTCGTGCACTTTCTCTACACTTCCCTTGAATTTTAAAACAAATATTTCCATTGATTTTGTGATCATTTTCATCTCCTAAAGGCTGTGAGTTCCTTAAAAACAGAGATAAAATAGCTTCATTGATCACCCTTGGTGCCAACTCACTATCTAGGAGCACTTAGTATATGCTCAGTAAATATTTGCTGGGTGAGTAAGTGAATAAATAAATAGGATGAATAGCTAATGTTTAATCAGTTGACTGCTCATGTGTTAGGAATTGAAATAGATGAACCTAGAATCCAGTGCATTTAGACCATTTTTAGTCATAAAAGATTAAAACCCCAAGTCTGCTTAGGTCAGTAAAAAAAAGCAATAAACCTGCATTACTAAGTTTTCTGTTACAGTAATGAGATGCCCGAGACAGGTTGCTTAGCAAGTAAACTTACAGTCCTGGAAGCCTAAGACTTTATGTCCCTTCTGAAGTGAGATGATGGAAAGCTATGGAGTCCTCTTTGTGGGCAGCAACAGTCATCTGAACCTCCCACCAGGCTAGCAAGTTGCTTGTTCTTCTGCTTGGGGATGGAAAACACTGGAATTCAGTTCAGCCTTATGAATGCTAAGCACAGACTGTAGCACTGAGCAAGGCATCAGGCCAGGGGTTCCCTTGCTATGATTTAGAAGAAAATCCTACTGATTTTAAGTTTCCTCTGCCTGGAAGAGGTCCACAGCACCTCCCAATGTCACTGTTCCAGGGATCAGGCTTTTACGCACTGGCCTTTGGGTGAGACTCAACATCTGCACGCTAAATACTAAAGTTGAGGAATGCATCAGTTTAAGCTAGACAGACCCAGGAGGTGACAGAACAAAATTACCATCCCCTTACCTCACTTTGCCACTCCCCCGATTCTGTCTCTGGTCCTGGGGTTTTCTTCTCAGCTCTCCATTCTTCCACAGGCTCTGTGGCCACCAAAGTTGGGCCTTCCCATCAACCACAGATGAGTTCTGATGCTGGTGAGTTCCCTCCATCACAACGTTTTGCAATAAATGGGGTGTCATAGTTGGCCAACCCTGAATCACATGTCTGCCTTGTGACCTGAGGACAGGAACAGCAATGTGGTTAGCAATCCAGAGACCCCAGGTGAGATGAGGGGGTATGATGACAAGGAAAGGAGAGACATGTGTCCCTTCCACTGGGTGCCCCTCCCCCATCACTCCACACAGCTCCTCCAGCCAATGGCGAGCAGAGGGAGCACACATTCTTATTTCTGAGTGCTTTATAGAGGTGGCTTAAAGGAACCTTGGACGTTGTATCTTTCCATCAAGTGTATTTGCTTAAAACTGTCTGGTTAGAATGTTTCAGCTTGGGTACAGGTGGCTAAATCACAGTAGTTTCATTGATTCTATTTGCTGCCCCTGGTCACACAGTATTAAATCTTTCTCTCCCACTAGATCACAATTTCCCACTAGATTCCGTAATTTCCTTGACACAACAGACAGGTAAGATTCCGTTCAGTCTAGTTTAAAACTACGATTCTGAATGCCCACTGCCAACTTCCCTACTGTTCCAACTCAGACAAACGGACGCCAAGCCCTTTTCTTCCTTTCCGGCACCCGGGTCCTGCAGAGGGGAAACGGGAGGAAGGAAGGCAGCATTCATGTCCCTGGCTTCCTTCTGGCTCCCTTTCTGGGTTTGGAGAATCAGGAAGGGGCGATGGTGACAGTTGTGTCCTTCTCTCCTCAAATTCGCAATGTAACCCTAAGCCCCAATGTGACACATTGGGAGTGGAGCCTTGGGTAGGTAATCATGACTGGGATTAGTGCTCTCATATGAAGGATGCCCAGGAAGTCTGCCTTGCCCTTAATGACATGGCTGTCTGTGAACCGGAAGCCGACTCTCACCAGACACTGACCGTCGCCAGCTCACCTGGCTCTTTGCAGGCTACGTTTCTGTTGTTTCAAAGCTACTCAGTCTATGGCACCACACACGCACACACACTCACACTTACTTCACAGTCCTTTCCCTTCCTAGTATTTTGGAGTAGTCTGGACAGTCCCTTAGCGTGTATCCACCCCAATCAGCTCTGCCACTAGGGACACTGAGCTGTAGGCAGATTCCCGGAAGGTGCTCTTTTCTCCTTCTCTTCAGTCAGGCACGTTCAGGGCCCAAATTTACCATCTTATGTTGTGGTCGTTCCGTGGTACCCCAGGATTCCATCTCTTCTGAGAGCAGCCCAGGCTTTGCCTCTAGGCTCTGCAGTTCCATAAGTACCCAGAGAGGGAGCTAGTGCCATGTTCTTGCAAGCACAGAACAGAGAAATTGAGGCGGGGTGGGGCTGGGGGTGGGGGTGGGGGCCTCTCCCACCCTCAATTGGCCCGGAAGACACTTCTTGGACTAGGGCCCATGAGCTCCTGAAGAGGAGAGAAGATGTCTTCAAGACACTCACAAGGTTGGATTATATTTGCCGTCACGATTGTGTTGACTTTGCTGAAACTGTAACAACCTAGCCTAGTGTGAATGAGAATTGTAGATAGATACCTTCGGGCCCTAGAAGAGTGAATTCTTTGACACTGTGCACTCCCCATCAGGAGAAATGAAAAATCTAGTCTCACTTAAGAAAATATTAAAGGAGCAAGCTTTATTAAATTTAGTGAGTCTCAATTCCAGCGATAGTTTTACAGTATTACTTGTGGCGACATGGCAGCACATGTGCGCATGCTCACTGCACACTGAAGATGCCTATCTTAAGGAAGGAGAGTCTCCCCGTGGCTGCAAGCTGGGTGAGCCAGGGCTTGCACAGAGCACCATTCCCACTTCCCGTGGGCACGCCCAGTCCTGCTTCATTCACCGGCGTACTTGGCACACACCAAACCCTGCTCCGTTCACCGGGGTACTTGGCACACACCAAACCCTGCTCCGTTCACAGGGGTACTTGCCATCGGGTTTCTCGACACGTGTACCAGGAACTGCCGCTTCCAAGGCACTGGGGAGACCCTTAATGGCGTTGTCGCCAACAATAAAAGTTAGTTTTCAAAGCAGTCACTGGAATTTTATAAAACCGCACCTGGAGTTATTATCCTGGAGTTTCCCATAGCCAAACACATTTCTAATGATGCTTTGGGTGGTGACAATGAGAGTCTTTTGGGGCTAGGATGATTAAATGTGTCAATTTGTAAAACCAATACATCCAAGAGAATTGATATTTCCAAAAGACAGATCAACGTATGATGTTACAAAATAAAATGAGTAAAAGATTCATTCTGCACACGAGATACTCCAAAGGATTTTAATGTAACAAAGAATAAATGCAAATGACACACGCAGATTCCGCATCATAGATAATCCTTAATTTTGCTATCATGCTTGTCAAGCATTGAAGGAGAATCTCCACAGCCTGGAAAAGGCCATGAAGAGTCTCTCCCTTCCAGGGAGTCAGAACATTCCGTCGTTGCTAAAGGATACAGCACAATCGTTCAAAAGCAGAGTGAGGCATGAAAACACAGCTGTTTACTACTGAATTACCCACTGTCTAGCAAAAACAGTGCTACTCAATTATATTTTAATTTTTGAAAAATGTGTATTTTTTCATGAAATGTTAAGTCAACAGAAAAATTGTTAGTAAGTAAATATTTTAAAGTTCTAAGTTTAATTTCCTTTTTAAACTTTTAGTGTGTGTGTGTGTGTGTGTGTGTATGCACACGTGTGAGCACAGCATGGTCAGAGGACAACTTGTGTTGTCAGTTTTCTTCTTCCGTCATATGGAATCTGAGGACAGACTCAGGCCATCAAGCTTGGTGGCAAGTTTCTGTGCCCACTAAGCCATCTTACAGACCCCTCTAATTTTAGTTGCTAATACTTTGAAAAAATATATATGTGTATATACATATATATCACATTATGTATGCATATATACATACACACACACACACACACACACACATATATATATATATACACACACATATCGCCAAAATCAAAAGTCTTTTGGAAATTTTCCATAACTTTTAAGACTAGAAGTGGGACTTGTGACTTAAGATTTGACCGTCATGTAGGGAGAGGGAGGGCTCAGCTCTATGCTGTGGGGGAAAGGCCTCTCCTGGTGCAGCAGACCGATCACCACAGCCCCTCCCTGTTCTAGGCTATGCCACTCCACAATGAAGCCCTGGGTGCGCATCTGGTTCTAGTGCTCTCTAGATGTCTGGGTGGAGGCTACTTTGGGTCATAGATATCCATTCAAGGAGCTAGGACGCTCCATCAAGTATCTTGTTAAATTATACCTAGTAGTTTGATAATTCCTGTACTTCTTAAAGAGTAATTTTCTCTCACAGTGCATACATGGCCTTACTGTAAAATATGTATTACCATGTATGACAGTGGGCAGAAGCAGGCAGGCAGGGTAGAATGTTGAAAAGAAGACAGACTTATGTTAATCTTGGCTTTCCTATTTACAGGGTAACTGGGCAAATTTCATGACCTGTATAATCACATTTTCTGTAGAATTTGGATAAAAACATGTGCTTTCACGCTCCTTATTATTTAAATCATGTCATATCTAACCAATGAAGTGGTCTTTCTTCTCCCCCTCCTTATGCATGACGTTAGGTGATTGGGAAAGTTGGAGTCCTTGACCAGTCCTTAGCCATCTCTGTTTTCTTTCTACAGACAAACAGGTCTTCTCTATGAGAGGAGAGCCTCAGGGGAAGATGAGCATCCAACATCTTCTCCATTCCATCCTGACAAGAGGAAGTGCCTCCTCCATGTCCAAAGGCTCCAAGGCTTACCTCTTCCTTACCTGATTCTTGATGTGAGTCAGGATGGAACCTCAAATCTCACCATTGGTACTATGTTTCAGTCACACTGGGGAAAGAAACAGCTGGCTAAGTTCTACGAAGTGAGATCTGCCAAATACAAAGCCATGGGGATCTGTAGAGACCTTCCCCTTGGGTGTACCAACTCCTTAAAGGTCAGGGATGGCAGGAGGGGTTACGGCATGTTGCGTGAAAATGTCTGCTTCCTCATGCTGCTACAATGGAGGCCTTGGGTCCTATTAACAGTGATGGGGGCAGGGTTATGAGGGGGGAGTGGGGGGGAAGGGGAGGAGGGGGGTGCCTCTCAGCAGCTGCTCAGTTACCTCCTGCTCATACTGTGCTCTGGGGCTTGGAACAGAAATCTGGAGGAATTTTAACCTTGATGGAGGACTCCATTCTTCCAAGTGGCTGCCTACATTTAGCCTTCCTATTCTGGATACTTCTCACACAGGGGTTTGCTGGCACAGTGTGTAGGAGGACATCATGGCATGGTTTTCTTGTAAAAACAAGGAAAGTGAAAAGAGATAGTGAAGATGCCGAGAAATGAGAAGCTCTGGCAATGATATGGATTAGTTGGGGACAGGAATATCAATATTGACGTCTTTTGGTGGGAGGGGTAGCTTGTGCAAGGAGCTTGATTAAAAATTACTTGACTGGAAGTAACAGATATCAATCAAGTAAAATATGTATTTACTTAATATGAGGCAGACACTATACCTCATGGGTCTCAAACACATAAAGAACCCCTGAGAAGAAAGAGGACATTAAATTCAGTTTGCTTGCTTTAAATTCTCAACATGCTGTGTATACTATATAATCTTGAACAAACCACTTGCCTCCCAAGTTATCATTTTTATTCCCCATAAAGGATAGAAAGTAAGAGAATTTAGATTTCAGGATTATTGCTATTTAAATGAGTAGCTTTATGCAGATTATTTAGAGAAGCACTTAACATATTCATGTCCATTGCAGATGCTAGTCATTCAGTATTTGTGCAATCGCCATCTAATATCAGATCAACTCTCCTGCCAGGGTCAACTAGAAAAGCTGGATGAAACGACACCTCAGGGAACTACTGAGGCCATGAAGGCTTAAGAGCCCAAGATCTCAGGAGGAAGGGAGGCAAGGAGTGAGGAGCCTGACCACCCTCTCCCCATAAGCATGCCCTGGCAGACAAGCAAGCCTTGGGATCCCAGAACGCTAACAGAAAAGATGGTCAGATAAAAACCTGAACATTACTTCCAGGACTCACAAAGCTGCAGAGAGCAGCAGGAGTAAGGGGCTGCCACAGGAAGGGAGCTCCCCTTGCTGTCTGAACTAGTCTGAGCTGCACTGTGAGACCCTGTCTCAAAAACAAAGTTCAGAAAGACGGCTTAGCTACGAGTCCTTTTGTCTTCATAAAGACCAAAGCCTGGTTTTCAGTCCAGTCCATCTCCAATTTAACAAGTTAGTCAATCTGCCTTTACCTGGTTATGTAACTTCTGGAGGAAGCCTGAACTGTCCAGAGTTTTGCACACAGCTGATAATCCATCAATAGTTACCAGATTTACCTGGGGTCAGGAAAAAATGCCCAAAACCCCTTAGAAAAGGAAACCCAGACGATATGAAGATAATTAAGATAATGGGGTCAATACAGACTTAAAATAATTGTCATAAATATGTTCATGACAGGTAATAGCTCTTTAGCTTAGAAGAAGAAACTATTAAAGACAAGCAAATAGGGCTGGAGAAAGGATTCAACAGGTAAGAGTATTTGCTGTGCAAGCACAGAGACTTGAGTTCGGATCCCCAGCACTCATGGAAAGAGCTAGGCATAGTTTCACACATGTGTGAGCCCTGTAGGACACTGTAGGGCACAGAGGCAGGAGGATACCTGGCAGGCTTCCTCCAGGTTGAGTGAGAAACCTTTTGTCACAGGAATAAGGCAGAGAATTCTAGAGTGGGACACCTGACATCCTTCTCAGGCATGGGCATGGGCACCCACACTCTCACACATGCATGTGTGCCCACCTCCGCACTCACACACATGCATGTGTGCACACCTCCACACTCACACACATGCATGTGTGCACACCCCCACACTCTCACACATGCATGTGTGCACACCCCCGCACTCACACATGCATGTGTGCACACCTCCACACTCACACACATGCATGTGTGCACACCTCCACACTCACACACATGCATGTGTGCACACCTCCACACTCACACACATGCATGTGTGCACACTTCCACACTCTCACACATGCATGTGTGCACACCTCCACACTCTCACACACATGTGCACACCCCCACACTCTCACACATGCATGTGTGCACACCTCCACACTCTCACACATGCATGTGTGCACACCCCCACACTCACACACATGCATGTGTCCACACCTCCACACTCTCACATATGCATGGGTGCACACCCCCACACTCACACATGTGCATGTGTGCACACCTCCACACTCTCACACATGCATGTGTGCACACCTCCACACTTTCACACATGCATGTGTGCACACCTCCACACTCACACACACATATGCACACCCCCACACTCACACATGCATGTGTGCACACCTCCACACTCTCACACATGCATGTGTGCACACCTCCCCACTCTCACACACATGTGCACACCCCCACAAACACATAAAATTTTAAGTCAGCGAGTGAAGGTTCTAGAATTTAAAACAGCTGGAAGTCTTTATTTTCAATATGTAGAGTTATTCTCAGATTATAAAGATCTGAAAGGGAGTCAATGAGTTGAAGAATTTGTCAGGAAAAATGTGTAAACTGGAGCATGAAGACATTAAAATTATAAACGAGGAAAGGAACCAATAAGAGATTTTGGAAAGAGAAAGACTGAACAGAGGCTTGGAGTCCCAGAAGAACAAGACAGATAAAGAAGGAAAGCAATGTATAGAGAAAAAGTGGTGATTTCCTCCAAACTGATAAAAGATACTGCAATACCAGCTCAATCTTTGTTAGCTGCACGAAACAATTAGAAAGGGAATCTCACATAGGCAATCATGGTAAGGGCTGCTCAGGGTCTGAGACCAGTGTTTCCTCTTAAAAGCAACCAGAGAGGAAGAGACAAAGTAGCAATCATTGGACAGAGGACTTCTAAGAACAAAACAAGCAAACAAAAAGGGGCACTCTGGAAGGGAAGACGAAGGGAAGACCATAGCTAGTCCCTAGTTGTTATACCCTGTCAGAAAATATTACAGACAAAAAAACCAAAGAATTCCTTATCACCAGGACAATCTTGTTAAAAACAAATCATATGTAACTACATGTAAATGTATAAGGCTCCCTGGGCAGAAGACACGTGGTACAATGTGGAAACATGGAACAGAACAAAAACAAATGGAAAACAAAAATGTGGGTATACTGAGTGTTCAAGATAACAATATATTCTAAACCATCTTTGGCAAATAGTCATTGAACATAGTAATTCCTTGTTTTGTTTTTTGACACAGGGTTTCTCTGTGTAGCCCTGATTGTCCTAGAACTCTCTCTGTAAGCCAGGCTGACCTCAAACTCACGGACACCCACCTGGCTCTGCCTCCCAATGGCTGGGATTAAAAGTGTGTGCCTCAACCACCGGCCATAAGGAAGATTTTCAAGGGACATTTTATACAAGCATAGCATATACTTTGACCAAGTCCACCCCACTTTCCCCTTCTCCCTGTCCCCATTATTCCGTCGTGTTCCCAGACAATCAAACTTCTGTTTCCATGCCACGTATATACACAATTTTATGTATTCATAGAAATGGAATCTACAAAGCAATTAAAATGTGATTTTTGTCTTTGTATATGATGTAATTCTCTTAATATGAGTTCCAGTAAAACAATAATACAGTTTCAAACTTTCAATTGTACGGAATCATTGCACATAGCACTGTTACATAAGGATATTTCCATACTTGCAGGTCCCCTGAGCTCATTGGCCAGCCAGTCCAGATGAATTGAGGGGCTTCAAGTTCAATGAGAGACCCTGTCCCCAAATACAGTAGAAATCAGTGGAGGCAGATGCTCAGTGTTGCTCTCTGGCCTTCACAATCACATGTACACACAGATCCACATTTCCAAACACACACACACATGCAGAAAAGCTGGCAATAAAAGGAAATGCTTCAGAATGATAATGGGCTGGTCCACAATAAATTATAAATAAGTTTGTATAGACTGTTAACAAACACCTCAGATGCAGAAGGCAGCGACAGAATTAAATAGAACAGGCAAATCCATAAGCATGGCTGGGGATTTTAACATTGCTTTCTCAGTCACCATTAGTACAAAGGTAGAGAAGTCAGCATGATTATAAAGTGGCCTAGTTAATATATATAGAATGTTAGACCTGACAACCACAGTGAAAACTCTTTCTGAGTGCAGCCTCTGCAAGTTTCAAAGGCTGGACATAAAGGACTGTGCTCTCTGTCACAGAGAAATTCAGCTGGACATAAATAACAATGGTCAGGAGGGACATATCTAAGTATCTGGAAATTAAGCAATATGCTTCCAAATAATCAAAAGTAAATCTGACAATTTTCAGAATGGAATATTTGTGAAAACAAATGTACCCAACTTGTGGGCTACAGGGGAAGGGGGTTAGATGCTTATATTGGAAACAAACAAACAAAGCCCAAACTCAATTACCCAATTGTTTGCTATGTTTTGATTAGGTCACAGGAGATCATGAACAGACTAATGGCATTCATCATAGGAGTTACATATGAAGACAGTCAGTTGTTATAAAGGTAGGCTCAGGGGCTGGGGAGATGGTTCAGTGGTTAAATACGCACACTGCTCTTGCAGAGGACCTGAGTTCAGTTCTCAGCACCCATGTCAGGGAAGGCTCGGCTGACAACCTCTTATAATTCCAGTTCCAGACAATCTGTCTCCCTCTTCTGGTCCCCATAGGCACTGCACTCATGTGTACAAACCCTCCATCCCTCTCACACACAATTAAAACTATAATAAAGTCCCTAAAATAAAGGCAAATTTAGTATCTCTCTCGTGTTCTTGTTACAAGCATCCATCCATCCATCCTGTTACAATAAAGCAAGAAGGCTCTCACCTGATGCCAGCACCTTGACCTTGGATTCCCAGGCTCAGAACTATGAGATATCAATTTCTTTTCTTCAGTAGCTCACAAGGCTGCAAGATTCTGTCACAGATGCAGAAAACAGATGAATAACATTATTAAGTAGGAAAATACTCCAGTCAAGCCCATAGAAGATAAAATGAGAAAAGGTACCAATATACGAACAGAAATAAAAAGCAAATGTACAATGAAGAAGGTCATCTTTCTCAAAAGGCAGAAACTCATTGCAAAAAAGGTAAAAGGAAAGAAAAAGTCAAAAGTGCTCAGTTTTTATTAACAAAAGAGATTCTTATAGATTCTATGGGTTTATTGTAATCAAAGAATGCTATAAGCAAGCTATTGATACTTAGAAAAAATGGGCAGATTCCTTGGGAAACAAGTTTAACAGAGTCGACACACATGGAAAGCATGAGTCTGTACAATATGTGTAATGAATAATTTAAAGTCTTCCCACACAACCCAGTTTTTGTAGCATCTAAAGCTAAATGTGCCCTTATTCCCATAATCTTACATCTGTAGATATATACTCAACATAAATGAGTTTATATAAACATGAAAAAGCCACTTAGAAATTGTCATGGCATCATCATTTTTAGCAGTTTCAATAAAAGTAACCCATATGTCCATCAAAGACCAGAAGAAATAAGTGAAAATAGGTGTGGTGGTTAACCTTAGCTGCCAACTTGATTGGATCCAGAATCAACTAAAACTCAAAGGTGGTGGGCATACCTGTGAGGGATTTTCTTGATCAGACTATTTGAAGTGGAAAGACCCAGCCCAAATGTGGACAGCACACTCCTGTGGCAGCACCGATGAAAGGACATGGAAGTGTGCTTTTCTCCAAAGATTCTGCTGCTGTGGCACTCCTTTGATGATATTAGAATGAGCTTCCTCAAGCTTCCAATACAGATGAGCAGCTCTCTGGGAATCTTGCAGGCCTTCAGTGCCAGACTGAGACTCCTGAGACATCCAGCCCATGGACCAAGCAGCTACTAGATTCTCCACCTCTCCAGTGTAAGACAGTCATTGTTGAACAACCTGAACCATACCATGTAACCAGTTTAATAAGTCCTCCATAGACACGCATACCATACATGCATATATGTATATGTAGTCATTCATTAGTGCTATTCCTTTAAAGAATATATACGTATGTACACACACATATATATTATATATACATATACATATATAAATATATACTTATTCAGCGGAATACTATATAATGGTGAAAATAAATGAACCCTTTCTGCACGTGACATGGGTGAGTATCATAAATATGCTATTTGGGGAAAGATGTCATGTACAAAAGCATGTGTTTGCTGTGATTGTAATTACAGAAAACCCAATGAAGAAGAAATAAAATAGAATATTGGTTACCCCTGGGAAGGGTTGAGGGGAAAGCTATTGAAAAGGGACTGAGGCGATGCTTACATTCCACTTCACATCCCAGTTAGTACATGGCTGTGTGCATCTGTGTTCGCACACTTCTGTGGATATGTGCTATCCTTTGGTGAGAACCCACACTATGTATCAGCAAGAGTTTTATTTGGGGCCTGGGGAGATTGCTCTGTGTGGGAGAGCACCTTCTGTATAAGCATGACCTTAGTTTGGAACCCCAGACTCCATGTAAAAAGAAAGGCATGATGGCGTGTGCCTGTAGCTCTAGTGCTGTGAAGATGCAGACAGGAGACTCTCTGGATGCCAGCCTCACATCAGGTTCAGTGGGAGACCCTATGTCATGGGAATAAGGTGGAGAGTGGTGGACCAGAAGGCTCAATATCCTACTCTGGCTCCTGTGCCTGCACACAGGAATGCACACCAATACATATATGTGCACATGCTATACACACATATATACATGTATGTGCACACACACAAGCACACATGTACACATGCACATGAGTTTTATTTCTTAAAGCTACCGTCCTTATCGCCATCGTTATCATAAGGAACTAGGGAAGGAAACCCAGGCAGCCCGGGTCAGGTCTCACTGTGATCCCTTCCTAAGAACGGCCTTAGCAGTTGTGGGAACTTGAATAAGTATCCAGTCAGAGACCCAGAGACCATTTATACAAACTCATAAGCGTTATAAACTAGGCTCAGAAACTGTAAACTAAAAATATGTTGTATCCATCTCTTCTAAAAACTATGTCTCTATGATTATAAAAATGCGGTGCCCTGAAAAGCCAGCTTTAAATTTAGATCTCTCCATTTTGGAGCAGGAAAATGACCACCTGGAGAGAGATAGTTTCAGTCCCTAGCACACAGCTGGCCCATCTCTTTTCCCAGGCACCTCTCTGTAGGGCTCCCCCACAATCACATGAATATGACAGCCCAAAAAAGAACCTTCTACATGTCCTCAGAGCACAACTCTCTTGTGACCACTCATGGGGCCAAGGACATTTCAGCTAGTAGTGTGGCCCATGTTCACGTTGCAAACACCCTGGGGACATTTGAGCAGGGAATGCTGAGTCACAGATAGGAAGGGCCTGGTTTGGAAGAGGGGAGGCAAATGCTAGAAGGACATTTGCAGCTTCTTGGGCCCCATTGTTGCCGGTAGAGGGGAACAGGCGGAGGAGGGAGGGTAGCGCCCTCTAAAACAGTGGTTCTCAACCTTTTTAATGCTGTGACTCTTTAATGAAGTTCCTCATGTTGCGGTGACCTCAACCATAAAGCAATTTTCATTGCTACTTCTTAATTGTAATTTGCTACTGTGACCCCTGTGGAAGGGTTGTTCAGCTAACAACGGTGTCACGACACACAGGCTGGGAACTATTGTTTTTAGGGAATATACAAAGGGCAGAGATTTTTGCAAATTTCAAGAAAAAGACTGATTTTTTTAAAGTCATCTGTGGGGTTAGAGAGATGGCTCAGAAGGTGAAGCTCTTACTGTGCAGACATGAGGACCTGGGTTTGCATTCCCTGTGCAGACGTGAAGACCTGGGTTCAGATTCCCCATGCAGATGTGAGGACCTGGGTTCAGATTCCCTGTGCAAGCATGAGGACCTGGGTTTGCATTCCCTGTGCAGACGTGAGGACCTGGGTTCAGATTCCCTGTGCAAGCATGAGGACCCCGGTTCAGATTCCCTGTGCAGACATGAGGACCCGTGTTCAGATTCCCTGTGCAGATGTGAGGACCTGGGTGGGTTTAGATTCCCAGCAGCCATGTAAAGGCATGGTGCAGAGGTGGATCTGTAACCACAGTACTTGGAGACAGAGACAAGTGGATCCCAGGGGCTCACAAGCTAGTCAGGTTAGCCAAAGCTCCAGGTTCAGTAAAAGACTTGGTCTAAAAAGCAAAAACAAAAACAAAAATGGATTTGGAATGTGGCTCATGCCTTTAGTCCCCACACTCCGGAGGCAGGGGCAACCAGGTATCTGTGACTCTGAAGCCAGCCTTGCTCTATGTAGTGAGTTCTAGGTCAGCTGAGGCCTTTAGTGACATCATTTAAAATAACAGAAACAAAAATGATGGAGAATGACAGAGAAAAACACCTCACATAAATCTCTGGCCTCCACATGTGCATACTTACACAAGTGCACAGGCCCGTGAGTGTGCATACATACACATGCATGCACTCACACAAAGTCACATGTATAGGAACACACACACACATACATGGAGCTAACTGTACTTGCAATGTTAGAGATACAGAAATAGGGAAATAGAGGCAGAGACAAAGAGCTTTTAAAATAAAATAGGAAGACTCCACTCAGTGAGTGCATGCCCTGTCCACACGTGAGGTGAGAATATACACATGAGGTGAGAATGAACTAGGAAGACTCCACTCAGTGAGCGCATGCCCTGTCCACACATGAGGTGAGAATATACACATGAGGTGAGAATGAACTAGGAAGACTCCACTCAGTGAGCGCATGCCCTGTCCACACATGAGGTGAGAATATACACGTGAGGTGAGAATGAACTAGGAAGACTCCACTCAGTGAGCGCATGCCCTGTCCACGTGAGCTGAGAGAGACGAGCCCCCACCCACCAGGATGTGGAAGCACACGTAGGAATTAGATTGCTTTGCTCATCACCTTATCCCAGAGTCTAGTACCGAATCTGGGTAACAAGAGACTCCAGGGCTCCCTGGGACGTTACCAGATGCTGTGGGCTCTCCCTGCAGGAGCACCTTGCTTGCGCTGTGTTTAAAAACACAGTGCGGGTGTTCAGAGCAAGAGTATGAACAGAGTGAAGCCTGCCCACCCAGAGCGCCTCTCTCAGAGTAGAGAGCTCAGGATGACAGAACCGAAGGCTGCAGGGACCCCATGTCAAGGTCCCAGAGGCTCCAATGCCCTCGCCCCAGGAGCTGAATACACAGGTAAAGGCAACAATTAGCTGTCTGGAAAGCTTCTGAGAACGTCATAACCATTTCAAAGGTGTCCACGACCCCCAGAATACTCCTTGGCATGCCCCTGTCTCTAACAAATGCAGAGATGTGGCTGTAACTCAAGGTCATTCTGAACTCTGCTCCGTCCCCCTAGCTCAGGAAGCCGTTTCTGCCTACTTCATTGTAGAATTCACGTCTTCAGGCAGAGTGGGAATTCACTAACCACTCCTGGCAAAGGCTGACAAGCAGCCACATGTTCCTGTAGAGTCCTTTGGGTTTCCGTGGGGAAGGTGATTCTAGCACACAGCCAGGGCTGGAAACCACTGGCTCCAATATTTCACCAGGGAGTGTGTTGGAGACGGCAATGGAGGCTTGATGAGTTGCCAGCTCCAAAATTCTGAGTTCTAGAATATGTATCATGGCAACCAACTCAAGCAGAGAACACAGGTCACCTCATTACCACTGATCTAAATTGGGGCCTTTCTAATAAGCAGGCTGACCACCAGACTACGACTGGTCTGGGACTCCCAGTAAGTCTCTTCTATTTTTCTTCCCTCAAAGATAGCACAGCTTGCACAACATAGCCTGTTAGTGTGGCTCATGCGCTTACAGAGGGAGGGGAGGATGGCAGGGCCAGCAGAGCGAGGCTGTCACACGTCTGCACACAGGCTGCATGTTATCATGTGTTAGCAACAGTACAGAAGAGTGGAGGGAGAAACGGCCCGACGTAGATCCAAGGCCCAGGGGGTGACCAGGGCAGGCTGGGAAAGCTCCAGTCTTCTGCAGAAAGATGAAGCAGTCACGGCTATGGTAACCACGCTCTTTAACAAACTGTGGCTGTGGCATAATCAATCACTCAGGTTCATCATATCAGCAGTTACTTTCCCGTTAGGGGAGGGTTAGGGAGAGAGGCCATTATAGAGGAAGAGAGTGGTGTGGGGAGCAGATGAGCACGTGACTGGACAGCAAAGAGACTTTCCCAGCGTGCACTGAGACTTAGGGCTGGTCTGGGGGGGGCACGGGTAGTGTTCGTGGGGTAACATCACACACAAGTGAATAAATGTGTCATTTAGCTGGGTCCTGAAGGAAGAACGGAAATTTCCAAATGTGTGGGCAGAGGGAAATGAATTTTCACAATACTATGGTCAAAGAAGCCCAAGAAAAGGGAATTTGAAGGACCGCAGCGGTTGAGTGACAGGAACGTAAATAGCATGCAGAAGGCGGATTCGCAACAAAAGGAGGAGGCACAGCAATTAGTCGATGAATATTGCTTAGGGTCACTGAATTATTTAGCTGATTTTGAAACAGAAAATTCGGGGGTGGGGTATATGATTTGTTCATCCAGACTATGTATTGATTATAATCTCCATTGGCCTTAGACCTACAACCGCTGGATTTAGCCTCCTAAGCATCATGCACACACCCAGCTTCAAGTTTATTTGAAGTATTAATTGCCATAGATTGGAAAAATTCGATGAATTTTGATGTTTCCTTTTTCACTAGACTCGGAAGACATACTGTTTCTTTGAATTTGGCTCAATAAGAGCAACAAATACAATGTCTGATTTCTTTTGTTGAGTTTTTTGAGCTGGGATCTCATGTATCCAAGGCTGACCCAGAATTTGCTATTTAGTAACTGCGGCTGACCTTGAACTCCCAACCCTTCCATCTCCCTCCCTGATGCTGGGATCACAGATGTGTGCTCCTGGCATGAGTGTTGAGAACCTGAACCCAGGTCTGCAGGTGAGCACGCTCCCGACTGAGCCGTGTTTCCATCCTCCACTCTACCAGCTTCTTACAAATTCCCAAGTTGAAAATTTTATTCAGGATAACCAAAAAAAATTTTGCAAAAATGTGAATTTATGGGAGTTTCCAAACAAGCCATACAAAATAATAACAAGTTTTATTTACCTTCCTTTTTGAAGGTGGGAAATCTGCAGAGAGTGAATTGACAATGTTACTAGTAAGGTGTTTATTTAATGTTCCCATTGTGGGTCAGACAATCAAGCTTCTTTATCTACAGTGACTAAAGTTAGACTTGGTTAAAGTGCTCGTTCTAAAGACTTAGCTGGTTTAACCATTGCAGCTACATCCCATTGAAAGGGAGGGAGAGAAGAAGACTATAATACTAAAATAAAGTTATTTTCCCTCTAAAAATAAAATAAGATAAAAGCATCCACGCCTCAGCAGCTAAGCCTGACAAACACCTGTGTTCACAGCGCTGTGTACTTGAACCATGACGGGGAAAAAAACAAAGCAGACAGCCACTACCCGTAAACGCTCCACAGCAGCCCCGACGATGCTTCTGGCCTCTGCCCAATGTTGCACAGCAGTGAATCAAGACAAGACATCAATTTGCTAATGTGCACGTAATCACCAAGGATGAAGATGCCTGGGCTTGCATTCTGAAGTGTTTCTAAAATTGTTCATTAAATACAAGCAAGAGGAGGAAAGCCACGGCAGAACAGAAGTGGGGGACACTTGATGGTCTGGTCTGATCAACTTCAATACTCGTGACTTAAAGCCTCTTCCGGGTTCTCGCCGTTTCTATGGCTTGGACTTCGTCTGTCTTCCAGTGCTGGGCTTCATCATTTGCTAACGGATCATCTGGATTAGGAGCACTTAACAAAGCCTGGACTGATAGCAGAATTGTGCGGATCTGCAGTACTGGGGACCACTTATCTGTGAAGGTAACAGGCCCAGCATGATTTGATAAAGCATGAAAAACAGGCCCAGAATGGTTGAACTTCCCTCCTACATAATCCGGCGGTGTTGACGCGAGGGGAGATTACAATGTTTACATTCTGAACATGGAAAACTTAAGGCAGACAGGACAGGTAAATACAGCACAGGGTGACAATACCTACTTTCAAATTATCGAAGCATATTTTTCCTAACTTGTCTGCATTAGGATGAGAGACTTGAGTCGTTAAATGTGCTGTAGGTGCTGCCTTTGGGTATTCTTCTGGAAGGAATAGTTCAAGTTTAAAAGTCCCTCCCTCAAAGGGGGAGTCCTGGAGGCCAGGTGCAAATAACGGGAGCTGCTCTGATGGTTCTGCTTAGAACCAGGGCCTGATCTCTCCACTGAACTCTGCGTCCTTGGTGACCCTGCGGTGCAGCCACCTCTCCAGATCCCCTGTTTTTGTCTCAGGCTCTCCTCGCCTCACACAGCAGTCAACTTGGGTATTTTCAGTGAACTATCTAGGCCTGCCCCTCCCCAAGGGAAACTCAAAATAACTAGATGTTGTTAAGTCAGCCAAAGAACGTTGCTCAGAACTCAAAGGATCTTGTGCAGGCTACAGGGACATGTTCTTGGGGTTAGCTGGATTCTGACACTGACAAAGGTTCTCAGGAAGGTTTGATGTGACCTGTGAGGCCTGAGAACCCAACAGTCTTGGTTTGAGTGGCAGCTCGGGTACCGCTGGCTGCTGGCATAGGCCACATTGTCTCTCTAAGCTTTGCCTTCATGTTAATGATGGGAAAATAATATCTAACACATTGAATTGTGAGGTTCTCATAAAAAATGTTTGCGAGTAGGTGTTGGAGAGATGGCTCAGCAGCCGAGGGCACTGGTTTCTCTTCCAGAGGACCAGGTTTGCTTTCCAGTATGCACGTGGCGGCTCACAACCTTCTGTAGCTACAGTTGCAGGGGGTCTGATGCCTTCCAGCCTCCATGGATACTGCACCAGTGTGATACACATGCACACACAGCACACTCACCCACATGAAATTAAAACAGTAAGTCTTTTTAAAAAAGAATTGCTAAGGAAAATGTCTGAGTGGACTGTCCTGGGCAAGTCGTTGTCATTGCCAGGAACAGGAAGAGGCACTTATACTCATGAAGCTGAAATGGAGGAACAGGAAAGGCTAGGCAGAGTCCTCAGACAGGGAGAAGGAACTGGCTCTCTGGAACCCAGGTACACGCCTGTCCCGCGCTACCGTCTCGCCAGCAAGAACGACGCAGGACACTCGGATCCTTCTGCAGTAAAGCTTTAATACATCTTGAGAGATAGATGATCAGCTTCTGAGAGGGAGACCCCAAGCTAAGAAACCCAGCCCCTTATATAAGCCTAGGAGCTCCGAGTGAGACGTGTAGAGCCGGGATTGGTGGTTTGCTCATCACCCCAGATGACGGGTGAGGCACAGCTTAAACGGTAAACTCCAACTGACAGCAGATGTCAGCGCCATCTTCTAATGGCGATAGCGATAGCGAGGGCGGCTCCTCACATCTCCCCCTATTCATTTATTTTTGAAGCCATAGGACACCCACAACTTTGGAGTGGAGATAGAGGTCAAATCCCCATGTGCAAATTTGGAACATGTACAAAGCTCCTCTCCAGGGTCTTATCCCCAGAGGGAGCCCTGACCAGTCCCGATGTCGTTTTTCTGGGGGAAGGAGATCATGACATAGAACCTTCATGCAAGATGACTTATCTCCCAGGAGAAAGTCGTTATACCGCAGACCTCTCCTGTGCAGTGCTTAGCCTTGCAACTCCTTGGGCTGCTGAAGCCTACCCACTCTATCCCGTGCAATGAGACTAGCCTCGTGGGGTGCAAGAGCCGGGAGGCCAGCGACCTATTGCTTTAACATGGTTAACCAAATGTCAGGGGAGGCTCCGTGTTCTAAGGCAGCAAGTGCTTGTGCCACCATCACTTTGTCTCTTTTGTTTGGGCTCTGAGCTTACACACCATCCAAAGCATCAACACTATTCCACAGCAGAGAACTAGGCTAAATGATCCCACCCCCACCCATTCCTTAAAATAAGAAAATGCAGATGAAATCCAGGAGGAGAGGCCTTCCATCAGAGAAAGATCCAGACGCGTGGAATTCACTTGCAGGATCGCCACTCTCAACTCACGGAGTGTCTGCTCAAACTCAAAAGTCCAATTCTGTAATAAATGTTGAGACAGAGCTTTTGACAGGTTAGCTGCTCTTGTAAAATTCTCATATTGTACTGAAGTGAACACAAAGGCCAGGCAACTTTTGTTCACATCCCAATTGGGCCATCTGCCACAATATATCCAATTGTTCCTGAACCAAATTAATCTGTTGGTTTACCAACATCAGGCCTCCTTGTATCTGAGAATTGGCAGTGGCCTGTTTATCTAGGGCCATGGTCACAGTGGCTGATAGTTCATTAATGGTTTGAGTTGTCTGCACAGTGGCGGAAAGTGCAAGGGCCGAGGCGGTAACCGAAGCAGTAACCGCGGCGGCAGCTATCAGGCCCACAATAATAGCAGAGATCCCAAAAATCTCGCTTTTCCCTAAACAAACTCAAACTACTTGGCACCTCAACAGGAACTGGAACAAATCGAGGCATGCGCATTACCAAAGCAAAAGGGTGCTTAATAGCATCCCAGCATAATGCATAAAAACAATTCTAAGCAGAGCAATTTATTTCTTTCTGATTCTTACCTAAGGTATCATTACTCACAACCCAAATAAAGGGCAGCCAAACACAAATTGGAGCAGCTGAATAATTAGTTCTCTTAAAAGGGTATACTTAACATTGGAGGAGGACCAATCAGATGATCCAGAGCTCTGTCCCTCACTCAGACTGTTGCCTAATGCCCCTTTCCAATCAAAAGTAATCTGTCCCTTCTCACTATATCCTCCAGCAATCATTGCCATAGGAGAAAGATCAGTACAGCTTCCATTAATTCAAAAGGATTAGCATTAGATCTTTCTGGATCCATATGAATAAAATTATCCTTTAATGAAGAAATCACAGTAAAGCACAAGCTTCCTACCAATGACAAGGTTCTCTCATCCTGAAAACTCTGTATCTGAGGATCTAAAGGCAAAAAGGCAAGCCCCAACTCTCTATTAGTTGTGAAAAATCTAGGGAACTCCTGGGCATTATGCATCACTGGCATCGGTAGGGGAAGGTAGACATGATGGCCCACCGTAACTCTCCCATCATACTAGGAACCATCATCCCGAGTAGGAGAGTCTTCATCACCCACTTGGCCTCCATCCTTCTTATTCTGGAGTTGTGAAGGAGCTCTTCGAGTGAGTCTTTCAGGGATCCACAGGGGGTTTTCTTCCTCCTGTGGAAAAACACACACAGCTCCCCTGGATCTTATTAGAATAGGATCCGGGCCTTTCCATTCATTAGTTAGCACATCTTTCCATTTTACAAATTCTTTTGGCCTATCAGGCTCTAAACTGTGGCGATCGGCCGCAGTGTGGCCTTGGGCATCAGAGTTCAAGAAATTAAGGGTAAAAAGTGCCATGGACACAGCAACTCTTGGTACCGAGGGTAGAACATCCTCAATACTCCCCTTTTGTTTAATCAGATATGATTTGAGTGTACGATGGGCACGTTCCACAATGCCCTGTCCTTGAGGGTTATAAGGTAGGCCAGTTAGATGGGTAACATCCATTTGCCGACAAAACTGTCGGAATTTTTGAGAGGTATATGCTGGTCCATTGTCTGTTTTTAAAATTCTGGGTTTTCCCCAAGCACTCCAGGCCTCAAGGCAATGTTGAATCACATATGAGGCCTTTTCCCCTGTTAGGGGTGTGGCAAACATTACGCCAGAACAGGTGTCAACAGAAACATGAACATATTGAAGCCTTCCAAAAGAGGGAATATGAGTAACATCCATCTGCCACATCTGCAATGGTCTAATGCCACGTGGGTTTATTCCCACGTGGGGAGCAGGTAAGAATTCGCAGCAATTCTGGCATTGAGTAACAATTTCCCTAGCCTCTTTCCTGGATAGAGCAAAACGACGGCGCAAGGTCTCAGCCGTCACATGAAAGCGCTGATGGAACTCTTTTGCTGCTTGTGCGTGGGTAGACAAGGCAGCGGCCACCAGCTTTGTAGCCTTGTCCGCTAAGTCATTCCCTAAGGACATGGGACCTGGGAGTCCAGAATGTGCTCGGACATGGGTAATGAAAACAGGAAATCTCCTATTTAACAAGGCAGCTTGTATCTTCTGAAAGATGTTAGCAACTCTGCTGGAGGATCTTATTATTCCAGCTATCTCAAGGAGATTAACTGCATTAACCACATAAGAGGAATCTGATACAATATTGAGGGGTCCTGGAAAAGCCTCAAGAACCTCCAGTACTATCAGACATTCTACAACTTGAGGTGAAGTTTCATTATATTGTTTAGATATAACCCTATCCTTGACCACATAAGCTCCCATACCAGTTTTCGATCCATCAGTGTACACCACAGTCCCATCTGGGAGTGGGTCTTTAGCTGTCACTTGTGGAAACACTATAGCCTGGTTTAGGGCAAACTGTAAAATTGGATGCTTTGGAAAATGATTATCAATTTGTCCTGAAAAGGAAGTAACTAAAACTGCCCAATCACTAGATGTGGCTGCCAAGGTCTGAACTTGTGCAGCAGTATAAGGCACAATCAAGGAATCAGGATCCCTGCCAAAATGCGTAACAGCTGCTTTTATTCCGCGAAGCGCGAGCTGTGCAACAGCATCAGGGTACCAGTCAATAATCTTAGCAGGGGAAGCATTTGGATGAATCCAAAGTAATGGTCCATGTTGCCACAGGACTGCAGTTGGCAATTGAGCTGTCTTAAAAACACACAGATTAAAAGGTAGTGACTCCTCAATACGTTGTAATTGTGCTTCCTGTAAGGCCTCTTCCACCATCTGTAAGGCTCGGTGGGCAGCAGGGGTAAATTTTCTGGGTGAGGAGATATGAGGCTCACCCTCCAGGAGATCGAAGAGGGGTTTTAGATCAGCAGATGGAATTTTTAAAAAGGGCCTCAACCAATTTATATCTCCCAGAAGTTTCTGAAAATCATTTAATGTTTGTAAGTGGTCTTTGCGAATTTCTATTTTCTGAGGAACTATATTTTTGGGAGTAATCATTGAGCCCAAAAAGAGCCCTGTATCTGCAATTTGAACCTTTTCTGAGGCAATCTCTAATCCCCACTGTTTTAATTCAGCCACCAGCATGGGAAAAGCCTTTTGTAAAACATCTAACTCTTTGTGACAAATAAGAATATCGTCCATATAATGGATCATGATTAAAGATGTAAATTGCTTCCTAATTGGCTCCAAAGCCTCCTGCACATACAGCTGACATATTGTTGGGCTATTGGCCATGCCTTGCGGCAGTACCTTCCACTGAAATCTCTTGTCTGGTTCCATATGATTAAGAGAAGGGATAGTGAAGGCAAACCTTGGTCTATCCCGTGGGTAAAGTGGAATAGAGAAGAAACAATCCTTAATATCTATAATAATAAGCTTCCAATCTTGAGGAAGTGCAGAAAGCAAAGGAAGTCCTCTTTGAACAGGGCCAAAAAGATGCATCTGATTGTTAATGGCCCGCAGGTCATGGAGTAATCTCCACTTCCCAGATTTCTTCTTAATAACAAAAATTGGTGTATTCCATGGGGAGGTAGAAGGCTCTAGATGCCCCAGCCGTTCCTGTTCTTGCACTAATCTTGTGACAGCCTCTAATTTTTCAGAGGATAGAGGCCATTGAGAGACCCATAACGGCTCCTCTGTTTTCCACGGTATGGGTCGTGAAGCCTCAACGGCCCCTAAATAAAACCCAGTCCTTTTCTACCCCGATTTCCATGTTGTGTAATGGGTTTTATTCTGCCTTGTTCTTGCCTACCCAAGCCTCTACCCTTTGTATACCCCATCTTTGCCATAATGGCTGATGCCTGGGGGGAGTATTCATTAGTTAGGGTCATGCCCATGGCTTGTAACACATCCCGTCCCCATAAATTTACAGGGAGTGGCAACACATAGGGGGTAAAACATCCCTGTTTGCCCTCAGCGTTCCGCCAGGTTAAGGCTGAGGCACTGATGGCAGGAGAGGACTGGTATCCAAGACCTTGTAGAGAATGAGATGAAACAACAGTGGGCCAAGACTTCGGCCACCAATGGAGTGAAATAATGCTTTTGTCTGCTCCCGTATCCATTATCCCTTCAAATTCTTTTCCATTAATTAACAATTTTATTGTAGGTCTCTCATTTAGGGGTATAGCCAGATAGGCTGAATCACTTCCAGAAGATCCCATAGCCCTTTTTTGTAAAGTGTAGGTTTCTCCATCCCCGAGGGAGGGCAGCAACACCAGTTGTGCAATTCTATCTCCCTGCTTTATAGAAAATACACCCCGAGGGCTAGAACAGAGAACTTGAATCTCCTCTTTATGATACGGGTCAACAATCCCAGGATATATAATGAGTCCCTGTAAAGTTAAGGAGCCACGGCCCAGAATAAGCCCAATGGTGGCAGGGGGCAAAGGTCCAGGGGAATGGACTGGGACCGGTTGAACATTCATTTGGGGCATGAGTAAGAAGTCGGAGGCGGCACGCAAGTCCATTCCGGGGTTCCTCGGAAGCCTCTACTTCCTCTTGATTGCTTTTCTGAAATCGGTTCCCATATTTCTGAGGGCCCTGGGACCATGGGCCCCGTGACCCGTTTTTTGATTGGGGTACCTTGGGTTCTTCAATAGGGGGCAGAAGCCTCCCTTTCATATCCCGGACTGACCTGCATTCACTAGCCCTATGATAACCTTTACCACAACGATGGCAAAGCTTCAGTTCTCTTGTTCTTTCAGGGGATTGACAATCTTTCTTAAGGTGCCCCATTTTCCCACAATTAAAACAAGCTTTTCGACTAGATAAATCTCTACGCCTGTGCGTTTGTAAAATGGCGGCAGCTAGTCCTGCATTGGTTAGGGGTCCCCCAGCTCCCTGCACACTCTGAGCCAATCTTGTAAACCTTTGCTTTTGCGAGGGGCGATAGCCGCTCGACATTCCTGGGTTGCTTGTTCATAGACAAGTTGCTCAATCAGGGGCATAGCTTGTTCTGAATCACCAAAGATGCGACCGGCGGCCTCGGTCATTCTGGCCACAAAGTCTGAAAATGGCTCTTGGGGTCCTTGGACAATCTTTGTAAGGTGTCCACTGGATTCTCCCCTTTTTGTGAGGGCCTTCCATGCTTTAATAGTGGCGGCCGACACCTGACCATAGACGCCCCAGATGTAGTTGGTTTGATTAAGGGCATGTTGACCCTGACCTGTCAGCATTTCAAATGTCCACTGCCTCTGATTCTCATCTTCAGCTGTGGCATTAACTCTAGCTTGCGCCTGGGCTGCATCATACCAGAGAGCCTTCCATTCCATATATTGTCCCATGTTGGGAAGCACTGCTTTCACTGTCGTCTGCCAGTCAGTGGGAGTCATGGCAAAATTAGCAAGCCTTTCTACCTGTATTGTGGTAAAGTTAGCATTGATCCCATAATTACGAACGGATTCGGCCAATTCTTTGATTTGATTGTAATCTACGGGAGTATGTACTCTTCCGCCTTCCACATTCTCGAATACTGGAAAAGCCATTTGTATTTTTCTCCGTTCCTCTAAAGGTAAAAAGGAGTCAGTACCAGTATTCAGCCGAAGCTCATACTGGGGAGGCGCCGAGGGCGTGAGCCCGCCGGATTTATAGGCGGTGGCCTCACATTCATTTTTGTTTTCAGCGGCCGGTGTCTATCAGGGTGATATCTTTCTTCCTCATACCGTGCCACCTCCTCCTCTAGACCACCTTCTTCGCTAGAATCCAGAGTGTCAGAATCGGAATTATCTAGCTCCAAGGCTTCTAGCTCTACTGTAGGGTATAGGCTAGATTCTGGCTTTTTCTTTTTCTTAGATTTGTTAGGGGGTGAATGATCACTCCCTTCTTTCTCTCCCCTTTCTTAACTTCTTGGGGAGGGCCTTTTTCTTAGACATGTCTTTCCTTTTGCGAGCTCCCATTCTCTCACTCCGTTCAGTTTCTGACATGCTATCCTGAACTTCCTCTAAGGTTCCCTGACTTTCTACTATAGCAGGGTGACAGGCCTCATCCTCCAAGCAGTTTTTAACTAGCTTCCAAATGGCTTTGGTACCTAAGTGGAGATCTCCTTCTGCATGCTTCCTGTCTAGGTCTTTACCTAGCTTGTTCCATGAGGCCACAGTGAGGGACCCGGAACAAGCATACCATGGTGCCACTCTATCTACCTCCTTCACAAAATTTTGAAGTGTTCGTGGTGCAATTTTGAGATCTCTTTGTTTTAGCACAGTCTGTAGGGCAGTAACCACTGACTGTGACAACCCCATCGCGCTAGCGGCTTATCTAAAAAACGGCGCTCGACTTACCAGACTGACAGCACCGTTCTGTCAGTACCAGCCACGATGAAGAAGGAGGACAAACAGGACTAGCACCAAAGCCTCCACTGACCCGTCCCACGGTGATGACAAACTAAGGCCAAAGTCGAGAAAAGGGGTGTTCAGGATCAAGCATACCTCTCTGAACTTACGTCCCTGCAGTTCTGAATCCGCCCCGTCTTCCGAGGGGTCTCCCGCGGCGCCGGCGATGTTGAAGAGTTCCCGGGTTTCGGCACCAGATGTCCCGCGCTACCGTCTCGCCAGCAAGAACGACGCAGGACACTCGGATCCTTCTGCAGTAAAGCTTTAATACATCTTGAGAGATAGATGATCAGCTTCTGAGAGGGAGACCCCAAGCTAAGAAACCCAGCCCCTTATATAAGCCTAGGAGCTCCGAGTGAGACGTGTAGAGCCGGGATTGGTGGTTTGCTCATCACCCCAGATGACGGGTGAGGCACAGCTTAAACGGTAAACTCCAACTGACAGCAGATGTCAGCGCCATCTTCTAATGGCGATAGCGATAGCGAGGGCGGCTCCTCACACACGCCCATCCCTAGGAGCCACAGAGTCTTACAGCATCCCATCTGCTCCCTGCATCTCTCCTCAGTTTTCCTCAGCAGCTTCCGCCTCTCCCTGTCTCCCCCTGCAGACCTTCCTGCACAGCCTGCCTGTGAAGCCTTCTCTACCCAGTGCCACATTTCTGGGAGAGGAGCTGGATCCACTGAGCTTTTGTTTGGTGTCCACTGCTGGTCCGTTACCGTGGTCACAGTGTGAGACAGCTACGCATGAGAATGCAGGAGACGGGCTTTGGGAGGGCGGGCTCCCTGAATGCACCACCACAAGTAGAAACATAATCTTAACCTTTCTCTTCTCTGCTCTTTACTCTGGTAGATCGGTTTCCCGATAATCCTATATACAATCATAATGGGGGATGTCCTTCTGTACATATGTTTCTCTCAGTGGTTGAAGAATAAAACACTGATTGGCAGCTAGCCAGGCAAGAACTATAGGCAGGTCTATGAGATGAGCAGACTTCTGGGAAGGAGGCAGAGAGAGGCCACCAAAGAGGGATGCCATGTAGAGACTGGGAAGCTAGGACATGCCAGGCATTCTCTGGTAAGATAAGGCCATGTAGAAATACATAGGTTAATAGAAATGGGTTAATAATTAAGAGAGAGCTAGCCAATAAGGAGCTTAAGCCATCGGCCAACGATTTATAATTAATATAACGTCCATGTGTTTATTTGGGGCAAAGTGACTGTGGGACTAGACTGGAAAGAAACTCCACCTACACAACCATGATTACCTTTAGATTCTTTTGGTTAACTTTTTAAAAATATTTTTATTTCATTTTTGAGATTATCATATAATTATACCACTTCCCCCACTCCTGTCCTCTTCTTGGGCTGGCCTTCTCATTGAGAGTCTCTTGGGCCATCCATCCGTTCATCCATCCATTACTCTTTCTGCCTGTATCCTTTCCCTTCTGCTGCCCACCTCCACTAGGGAATCTTCTCTGGTCTCTTCAGTTCCTCCTGAGAGTGCAGAACAAACAATAAACACTAAAGTAAACATGTTAAGAGCAGAGCTTGCAGCAGTGTCAAGCTCAGGGAGAGGGAGCTGAGAAAATAGCAGCCCACTGAGCAGTTCAGATCTAGAAGGGACATTAGGAATAGCGGAGTTTAATTTCATCGATTTCATAAGAACTGAACCCAAAAGACAGGAAGTACCTTTGATTGAAGACATACACTAAACCAGACATTTAATATTATAACATTACATATTTGCAATTACATGTTAATTTTGTGTTATAAAGCTATGAAACATGTGTAGTTCCATTAGGGACTGAGTCTCTCCCAGTGCATTACAGAATGGGAAACTCATTTAATGTTTAAGCTGAAGGGGACTGAGAAGTGATCTAAGAGGGACTGCTCGAGATGAGAAAACTGCCTCCCAGGAAGACAGACTTTCCCAGGATTGCTCAAGATTTTAGATTTTAATGGCAAAGATGGGGCCAGGCTTCACAGCTTCCCCACACTCCCACAATTCCCTCTGCACTCAGTCTACCCAAGTCCCAGAATACACCTCTATTCCTTCCAGTCCGGGTCTGTTTTCTGCTACAAAATGTCTGGCAGCAAATCATCTTTGAAGGACAGATAATCATTTGACTCACAGTTGCCAAGCTTGGGAAGTTCAGGGGCAATGGCCCAGCCCCTCCTGGGAATCCAATGAGAATACTTGCTGTGTCCAAACACGGTGGACAGTACCACACATGGGGACACAGCTGACATTCTCTCTCCTACAAAGCTAATGCTGTCCTGGAGGTCTCAGATACATGATGTCGTGTACTCCTACATACTGCCAAGGCCCCTCCTCCCCAAAACTATTAGCATATGACTTGGGGGACTGTGTTTCCAGCCACACACTTCACCATGGGTGTCATTTCCCTTCCGCCACCGCTTCCCACCATCTTCTCACTCCCCTGTCTGGTTTTGCTTCTCTCCCCTTTTCAATGCTCCTTGGGCTAAAAACTTGGCTGTCTCTCTCCAGCTATAATCTTAACCTGCCCTTCTGGTTTCCTTCAAGTGCTCGTCCTGGTTGAGCTTGGCTTCGGGACTGAGAATCACCCACTATTCGCTAACTTACTGACTGATTTGACACAAATTTAATGTGTATTTTATCTATGAAATTTCCCGAAGGATTCAGAAAAGAACGTGGTCCCCTCCCAGGAAACTCACAATCCAGTGGGGACAGGGTCATTGCAAGGCAGTGTGGTGTGTTCGTTTCAAACTTTACTGTTGTAGGAGTTCAGCCTTGAGTCCTGGGCCAGCAGGAAGGTAGCAATCAGGAAGGGCTTCCTGGATGTGCTTGCTTTCCCTAAAATGAAGCATGAGAATGGATCTACGATCAAATAGCAAGGTGGGTAGGGGCTGAGACGGGTGGGTGCAAGCAGAAGGAAGAATGTAAGCGCCGGGTGGTGGCACACACCTTTAATCCCAGCACTAGGGAGGCAGAGGCAGGTGGGTCTCTGTGAGTTCAAGGCCGGGCTGGACCGACAGCCTCCAAAACAATACAGAGAAACCCTGTCTCATAAAACCAAAAAAGAGAAGAAGAAGAAGAAGAAGAAGAAGAAGAAGAAGAAGAAGAAGAAGAAGAAGAAGGTAAGCAAGAGCAAACATGCATGAAATAGTGCAGGACAGAAATGGTGCATGCCCTGGTGGAGGAGAAGGGGGCAGGGATGGTGTGGGGAGGGAGGCTGAGAAGGGGCGGGGATGGTGTGGGGAGGGAGGCTGAGAAGGGGCGGGGATGGTGTGGGGAGGGTGGCTGAGAAGGGGCGGGGATGGTGTGGGGAGGGTGGCTGAGAAGGGGCGGGGCATGGTGTGGGGAGGGAGGCTGAGAAGGGGCGGGGCATGGTGTGGGGAGAGGCTGGAGAAATGAATGAACTGAATCAGGATGGTCTTGTCTGCAAGTGAGAATTCTACTGTGGGGACTTGGAGTGTTAATAAATGATACCCCTGCTTCCTGTCTGGATTCCTAATTAATTGAGGGAAATCCCAAGGAGTCTGGCAGACAGAGATAAAAATGTGAGCTTTACCACTGTCAGAACAGTAAGAGCGGCTTAGATCTGGCCAAGTGCATCCTAAGGTTTTCCTGCACTGATCTTAATTCTCCAAATGCACGTCCCTCCTACTGGAACAAACTGCTAAGAGCTATTGATAATGCTTCCGGGGCATCTTACTGGGGAGTGGAGGTGAGGGGATGCCCACCCTTGTCTTATATTCATTGACCAAAAAATTACCTGCAAAACTGTTCATCTAATGGTAGTTCCTCCACTTGGAACCATGAAGACATTGGGGGAAGAGATGTCTATTTCTACTACTTACTGGCTGCTTTCACGAAAAAGGCCCTGGTTCCAAAAGCTGCAACTAAATCAAGTTAGATTGGGAAGATTCTCTAACAGAATGGGCAAACACCACAGAAATGCTATGTATGTGCACTCACTGTTCACGAGAGAAGGACAGACAGCTTCCTGGGGGGAATTTTGAGACATGAATTATATAGAACTTCTGAGAGATATTCCCACTTCTATTATAACCCAGACACCCCTCCTTCATAGAAGGCCGCTCTCAGGCTTATTGTTTCTTCAGGCTAAAGCAATATAGCCACCTGTCCCTCGCAGTAGATGTTGTTGATGTGGGACTCAGGGAAAACCTGACAGTCCATAATCCAGGGAGCACGCCACAGCATGTGAGCAGGTGTTGACACAAAGGATCCTTTAAAAGCCCGTGTCTTCATTTACCTCCCTTTATTTAGCATTTCCTTGGAAATAGTCTTCCTCCCTTTCCGGAATTCTAGAATGCCAAGACTGAAAGAAACCTTGGGTCTTGATGAATATGATTCCAAATTGATGCCTACAACTGTCTACAGCTTCTCCTCTGCCCCCAAAATGGCCATCTGCCGGCAGCAGAGGAGTGTCTGGTGGTGACTCAGGTGAGGCAGGGCTCACTAAGACGCCATAGCCTCTAGTTTCTACTTTGTGAAGTTTTTTTCCTTTCACTTTATACTACTATTGAACAAACAGGATGCTGCTTTATATTCACTTTTAAAATTTTGGGTACTTTTGGTAGGTCTGTGACATTTAAAACTCTCCTGGTTTTATTCCCTTCTGGAATATTCAGATGTTGTTTTGGAGTATTATGAGAAAACAAAGTCCCTGAACATCTGCTAACATTGAATTATATGGGTCTACATCAGAACATTGTATCAACAGACTGTCCTTACTGGCTTTGAACCCAGTATTCTCTTTGTAAAGTCACTATCAGTTTTAGAGTTGGAAACACATAGTAGGTTAGTTCTGACAGCATTCTCATGTTGCGGGAATTCATCAGGCATTGAGAAATGCAACATGGGAGCCCTTCTTCTGAGCCCAGTTGCTGTGGGGTAATCTTTTTGTACACTGTGAAGATATGTCACTCGGGTTGGTTTAATTAAAAACTGAAAGCCAATAGCCAGACAGGATTTTCAGTGTAGCAAGGATTCTGGGAAGGAGATGGAGGAGTCACCAGCCAAATATGGAGGAGGCAGGAAAGCAGCTTGGGCCATACAGGGAGAAGGTAATAAAATCACGAGAAAGTAAATGAATAGAAGTGGGTTAATTTAAGTTATAAGAACCAGCTAGGAACAAGCCTAAGCCATCGCCTGAGTTTTCGTGATTAATCAGAAGTCTCCTGTGGTTATTTGGGAGCTGCAGGTGGAACAGATAAATAGTTCTAACACCCAGTCTTGGATATTTAGCTTGAGCCCTCTGAGACACACATAGATCAAACTAAACCCACATAGATATAGATGATCTAGATTTCTATATCAGGAAGGCTTCTACCAGAGTCCAGGGTCACTGCCTTAGAAATTGACTTCAATGTGAGGATGACAGTCAGCTAATCAATATTTTTGGGGCATGGTCATTTATCCACCTAATGGAGATCATACATCTCTGTCTAATGTCTCAGATCAATTTTTTACAAGGTATCTTGGCAAGTTCCTATATATACACCAAGACTATAGTAGATTTTGAATCAAATATTCCAGGTTTGGGTTCTAACACCAACCACTGCTTACGTTCTGTTGTAACACAGAGAAATGTCTTCTGTTCTCAGATTTCCCATCTGTAGCTTGAAAAGAATTCCTACCTCCTAGAACTGTTATGAACGCTGATGGGATTGCATCAGTAACTGAGGTGGTGGAAAAGCACGGTGCGTGTGGCTGGTTTTGCAGAGCCAGACTCCCTGGGTTCAAATTCCGGTTCTGTTTTTGAGTTATGGACAGGTTTACTCATTGTGAACAAGGCCTTCTGGTGCTGGAGTACAAACAAGCTCAAATTGCATTCATGAAGAGTTTAGCGGAGTACCTGATATATATATCTCACATATAAAAAATTAACTAAAAATTTCCACATGGGCATTAGTTCTCTTCCTTTCCCCTTTAATCTAGCTGCCCAGCAAGCTCTTCAGGAGAGGAGGTGATATTAATCATAATGTTTAATCATAGTGAAGTCATGCTAGGAGGCTGGGACGTGCACCTCCCTTTCTAGGGTACTAGTGTTCAGTACAGTAATCTTGGCATTTGCTCAAGGTGTCTCAGTGTGGCTAGGTAAACATAATTAACTCAGATGAAACTATGGAAAAGGGGTGAGTTCAACAGGAACTTGAAGAAATGATTGGGCTGGGAGTCAACTTTACTAGAAAAGAAACAGGAGCTCAGCTCAAGAGGCCCAGAAGCACCGTGTAAAGAAACTCCCAGAAGAGAAGCTAACTCTGTCGGGAAGGACAGAGAGGATGCTTCCTGGGTCTGGTAGGAAACGCATGCTAAAAGAAAAGTTGGGAGTAACTTATGAAAGTGCCTAAATCTTAGAGTCATTTAGTCACAGGAAATCATCTGCTGTAAATTCTTATATTAAAATCTAAGAAAATTAGTGTGTGGTAGAGACGCACATTGGTCCTACAATGGAGCTTCTAAGACTTGACTTGAAGAATAAAGTTGATTGGCGGAGGACACAAACAGTGTCCCTCACCCCCAGACCTTTGGGTCTGTGCTGCACCACAATTAACTGGGAGCCTCCAGCCCCACCCGGGCCTGAATCACACCCTCTTCCAGACTTTTGGATCTGTGAGGGTCAGGACCATCGTACCAAGTTCTTTTGCTTTAGTGGGAGGATAAGGCAGGAAGGGGGTCCTGCGTGGGGGCCACGGCGGATTCCATGGCCAGCGAGGGTGATCCAGGCCGGGGACAAACATGCCAGGCATGGAGCTTGAGTGAGAAGTCTTATTAGATAAGGGGAGGGAGGGCGTAGGAAAGAGAAAGAGGTGAAGAGACACAGAGAGAGGACAGAGGAGGGAGACGGGAGCAGAAAGAGGAGAGCGAGCGGAGAGGGAGAAGAGCCGGAAAGAGAGCAAGAGAGCATAAATGGGCGAGGGGGGGGGTCTGTCTTTTAAAGGAACCTTTGCACCTGCGTGCAGACTGTACTCATGCAACCCTGGGCTGACCAGAGTACTGCCTGAGTGCGTCCTGCCAGGTGACAGCGGCAGGCCAGGGTAATGCCTGAGTCCTTACAGGTACTGCCCGAGGACTCTCGGCCCAGGCACTGGGGACAGGAAAGACGACCCCTCCACAGCTCCATGCCATGCCTCGTTGCTGAGGTAGGCAGCACTCATGCAAGCGCCACCTGTGACCCAACCAAGAGCCCTGGTGCTGGACAGTTGGGCACCATTGTGGTGAGAGCACAGGCTGAGGAGGGGAAGGGAGGGAGAGATGGAATGAATGGTCTGTGGGCTGGGGGAGAGGGCATCTGGAGAGGCGAGGGTGGTGAGGAACGAGCTCATGTGAATAGCCATCTGGCCACTGAAGTCTAGGGAGATGTCTAGGCCTGGGCTATGACCAAGGGCCAGGTTTTGATCCGGGGCCCTGGAGCAGCCAAGGGGACCTCTGTGCATATCCATGGCACATGTTGCCGCCAAGGGCCACATACATGCCCAGTGTCTGGCCACAACCCGTGGCCGTGAGGGCTGCCACCAGGGCCATCCTGATCTGAGTAGCTGCGCTATCACCTGGGGCTACAGCATCAGCCAGGCCAGGGCTGCACTAGAGGACCATGTCTGGGTCCACGGCCTTGTGGAGGCTGGTGTCTGAGGTGTGTCTGTGGGTCCAGCTGCCACCAAGGGCTCTGTGGATGCCTGGACCTGCATCTGAGGGCTCTGCTCCTTGCTTAGGCTGTGCTGGGTGAGGTAGCAGAGGCAGTGCAGGAGAGCTCACCAGGCAGTGAGGATGAGGGAAAGCCAGTGGGCTGACCAACCCAGCCACCATGCAGGCCCAGATCCAGGGCTATGAGTTAGCCCACCCCAGCATCCACCTCGTCCATGAACTGTTGCAGCGTGTGAAGGGGACAAACCCACAGATCCAAAACAGCAGGATATCCATGACACAGGACAACAGCAGGATCGCGGAGAGGAGCCCCAGGGAGAGCCCATTATCGGAGGTGTAGCAGAAACCAGAGGCCTCAAGCCAGACCAAGGACTCATGACAATGAACACTGGCAAGTGAAGATGAATGGACTAAAGGGTGAACTGTGTCTCAAGGGCCACAGGACAGCTCTCTCATCTCTCTCTCTCTCTCTCTCCCTCTCTCTCCCTCTGTCTCTCCTCTCTCTCCTCTCTCTCTCTCTCCTCTCTCTCCTCTCTCCCTCTGTCTCTCCTCTCTCTCCTCTCTCTCTCATCTCTCTCTCCCTCTCTCTCCCTCTGTCTCTCCTCTCTCTCTCCTCTCTCTCCTCTCTCTCTCTCTCTCCCTCTGTCTCTCCTCTCTCTCCTCTCTCTCCTCTCTCTCCCTCTGTCTCTCCTCTCTCTCCTCTCTCTCTCTCATCTCTCTCTCTCCTCTCTCTCCCTCTGTCTCTCCTCTCTCCTCTCTCTCCTCTCTCTCTCCTCTCTCTCTCTTTCTCCCTCTGTCTCTCCCCCCCTCCCTCCCTCTCTCTCTCCTCTCTCTCTCCCTCCCTCCCTCACTCTCTCTCTCTCCTCTCTCTCCTCTCCTTCTCTCTCTCTCTCCTCTCCCTCCCTCTCTCTCTCCTCTCTCTCTCCTCTCTCTCCCTCTCTCTCCTCTCTCTCCCTCTGTCTCTCCCCCTCTCTCCCTCCCTCTCTCTCCTCTCTCTCTTCTCTCTCTCCTCTCTCTCTCCCTCTGTCTCTCCCCCTCTCTCCCTCTCTCTCTCTCTCTCTCTCTCTCTCTCTCTCTCTCTCTCTCTCTCTCTCTCTCTCTCTCTCTCTCTCTCTCTCTCTCTCTCTCTCCCTCCCTCCCTCTCTCTCTGGCTTTCATTTGGATGGGAGGTTACAAGGGCAGAGGGCAGATGCCAGGAGATGAGGAGATAAGTAGAACCAGAACACATGATGTGAAATCCACCAAGAATCAGTAAAGGTTAAAAAGAAGAGAGAATAAAGTCAAGCTGTGGCCAGCTGTTCACTGTTAAGATGCTCGCCTTGATGTCATGTAAAACAGTGCACATGTGAAAAGGGAACACTACATACCTAACCCTATAGGACTTGACTGAGACGCTGTAGGACACCTGGACTCTGGGGAACCCAGAAAGAAACCTGCAAAACAGATTAATTTTGAAGAATAAGATCATGGATTTTTCTTCTTTTCATGCATTTCCATTTTTTTTCAGAAAAAATTTATGGACAGGTAGGTATTCAAAGATGGGGCTTAGACTTTATGTAGAAACAGAATTCTGTGAGTCTATTATAAGATCTGACAGGCCCGCCCAGAATATATAAAAGCCAGGGGAAGGGTCAAAATGAAGTTGTCTACTATTTGGAAGTTGAATTATAAATAAAGACAGGAAACTGTGGACTTGAAGTGTGTTCTACCAGACCTTTACAGACACACCTTTACATTGGTCAGACTAAAAAGGGGTGGGCACAAACTTGGGATCAACGTAAACTCGTAAAGGAGCAGGTGATGGTGGCGCACGCCTTTAGCCCCAGCACTCAGGAGGCAGAGGCAAGCGGATCTCCGTGAGTTCGAGGCCAGCCTGGTCTACACAGCGAGTTCCAGGATAGACTCCAGAGAAACTGTGTCTCTGAAAACAAACAGCAACAACAACAACAAAACGACTAGAGGTTGGTAGAACACCAAGGATGGCCAGACTTTTATTTTAGAATGAGTCTGCCTATTCTCTTGTCCATGCAGCATTCAGGGTTAGTAATGCTATGATTTGAACGTGACCCTCCCCCACAGGCTCTTGTATTTGAACACTTGAGCTCAGAGTTGGAGCAAGGTTACTAGGAATCCTTTCAGAGTGGGATCCAGATGGCAGACATCTGGGCCTCTAGGGGCAGACCTTGAGGCTTATACCTGCTTCCAGTTTGGGTCTAAGTTGTGTTTCCTCATCTGCCAAGGGGCGTGATGTAGCAGCTACACAGGGTCGTGAGCTCTGCCACGCCCTCTCTACTGTGAGGCGCTGTGTTCCCTGGATGATGAGCCAAAGCAAACCCACACCACCTTGTTACTCCTATTAGGTGTTTTGTCACGGCAATGAGAAAAGCAACTGCTGAATAAATGTGACATAATTAGCACACATGTAACTTGTAAGTTTTATGTATTTATTCAGTAACATTAATAACACTTGTTTTCAGTTTAGAAAAATTATTAAATATGCCATACACAAGACTCGGCTGACTTGTTTGCTGTTTGGTAACAATGACCGCGCATTCTAGAATGACTAATGGGATTTTACATTGAAAAGTAACATATGACTCTTTTAATATGCATAGCCTTTAAATAGGCTTTTACTAAAAAGATGAATTAAGGCTGGGGAGTTAGGTAAGCAGCAGTACGAGCACCTGCTGCTCATACCGAGGGCTCCGTTATCAGCTCCCAGGCCAGCCGCCCACAACCTCCTATAACTGCAGTTCCAACACCTTCTTCTCGCCTCTGTGGCACTTTCACTCACCCTCCCAACTGCTCACAGTCACATAAATTAAAACAATTCCTTAAAAAGGTAAATTAAGGGTGTGGACATGGCAGGCAGAAACTCGTGTGACAACAGTGATTTATTTAGCCCCTGGCTCACACTGTAGCACACATCTTTAGTTTGGGCAGACCTAGAGTAGAGACTGAGGGCTGTACGCATCCACTTTGAGCAACTTCCTAAGCTCTGGGGATCTCTGGGACCTAAAATTGAACCATGAGAAGCAGAAACTTGACTCTGGAAACAGCATGCAAGAGTGCACTGCAGCTGTGCTGCCTGAGGGGGCGCTCTGGCAGGCTGCTGCTTTTGTCTTTGCTTTCACTTAAAAACTTTGCTCCCTCTGCTCTCCACACTTCCTGTTCCTCCCACACTGCCCATCTCTGACATCACCTACCTGGCAATGCACAAAACCTCTTGGCATTCAGGCAAGTTTACCCTTTGTCGTGTGAAGCAGGTTTCCTGTGGTTGGACCTGTAAGTCACCATAGAAGGCAATGAGAAGGGACGAAGAGCAGAATTCTATTGAATGATGACACTGTGCCGTTGTCCAATTCTGTCCCTGTCCCATGCCTGCTGTGTGCAGTAAATTTACCTCATATTTCTCAAAGTCTTCCCCAGTTTCTCTCTGGCAGGCTTCTATCATGAGAGGTCTCTAAGCCATTGTGATCATGCCACTACAGGGACTCAAGGACCCCTCACTCCCCTCTCTCCTTTGTGTCCTGGTCGTGGGAAGAGTGGTCTCTGACCTGCAACGGACTCGTGCCCTGATGTGCTATGCCACCACAGACTCCAAAGGAATGGGCTGCCAAGCATGGTAGGCACACACCTGTAATCACAGCACCCAAGATGATGAGGTAGGAAGAATCACAGCACCCAAGATGATGAGGTAGGAAGAATCACAGCACCCAAGATGATGAGGTAGGAAGATACAGGTTTTAAGCCAGCTAGGATGCATAGCAAAGCTTTGACTCAAATGTATACATGCATGCATACATACATAATACATTTCTGAGGCCAGGCAATAACGGGCTGAAGCCCCCCAAAACTGTGAGCCAAAATGAACAATTTTCTTCATACATCCATTGCCATAGCTGACTATTCTAAGTTAGCTGTAAATTCTTCACTTCTTTAAGGGAATTCAGTAACTCTGAGCGTAGAGATGTGTGAGCCCTTATATACATGGATGGCCTGGTGAATTCCCTCACCTTCCTGTACATGCTTTATACATTTGAACTATTATATAAAATAAGTGTCTGTAATATGCTAGACTGAATGCCGTTGAAATAAGCTAAGTTGTACAGCAAATTGCAATAGATAGTTTAGCCTTTATTTGAAGGAGAAGTTGGGGGATCAGAAAATTTACTGTCAAATATTACAGAGAAGTAAAACTGTGATTTGAACCCAAGACTCTAACTCACTAAATTATACCATCTTGGACTAGCAGACATTTAGTATATATTTGTCGCATGACCACAGGAATGAGCGCCTAAAATTGTCCTTGCTGCTCTAGCATCTGACATCATATAGCTATGAGGTCGAAGACTTGGTAAATCTTTATTGATCAGGAATTTTCTCCTGTGAGTGACAGAAACCCAGCTCAACTTAATTATTTTTCTTTCCCATACACACATGCACGCAAGTGTGTGTATTTGTGTGCACATGGGGCCACGAGAACGTCATTTCTTAGGATTCATCTTCCTTGCTTTTTGAGACAGAGTCTCTCATTTGCCTGGAACTTACCCACCAGACAGGGTTGGTTTGTCAGTGAGGCCCAGGGTTCTGACTGTCTCCACCTCCCAGTGCTGGGATTATAATCATATGTCACCATACACAGTTTATTTATGCAGGTTCTGGGTGCTGAACTCTGACCCTTGTGATTTTTGAAATAAGCACTTTACCAACAAAGTCATCTCTCCAGCCCTTGACCTCTTTTAGATTTAGGGAATTAAAAACAAAGAAGTTTGTGATAAAGAGAAATATAGAATATTTGGTCAAGCATAATTAAAATCCATAGGTAGGTCTCTAGACCTCTGTCCAGAGACATGAAATGTGTCAGAAAGAAAAAACATCTGCAGATGATTAGTTCATCTGAGGTCACATAGTCACCACTGATACCCATCATCATGATCAGGAGATACTGATCTGCGCATTAGTCCTGCTTGTGTGGCCATAGTGACCCCAGAGGCTGGTTTATAGAACATTCTTAGTAGCATCCCCTGAAGCACGGCCCCTCAGAAGATGAAAGAACAGTTATTGTTGATGGAGGAAACTATGGTGACCCTGAAACTTCCTCATTTGACATCACCTACAGGACCCAGGATCCCATGCCCCAGTGTCTCTGCTCTCGGGCTTCTGATTCTGTCAGCTCCATCCTGCCACAGGGGTAAAGATTCAGAAGAGAAAACACCAACTGAGCTATGGTTAATCCTTCACCGAATCAAAGGTTAACATGACATAACATGATTAATTCTGACCCAGAGAACATACTCCAGGCCTGATCTAAAGAGTTAAAAGTTGGGTGGAGAATTCTGAGGGAAGGCAGTATCTGGGTTTGCTTTGGCAAAAAGTCCCAAAGAAAAGATCAGAAAGGAGGGCAATGAGCTGTTTCGGAAGAAGGTGGGAGGACAGGGTGACTGTGATCTTGATTTTGCTCAGAAACTCTCAGGCTCAAGTCAACAGTCAGCTGTGAGTATGGGAAAGGGGGGAGGTGGCTGCTGAATCCACACCTGTGCCAATCTGCCAGGAGCACAGGCCTCACGGAGGTCACGAGTCTCCCTCCCTCTGTGACATCAACACCCAGGCCCCACCCAACCCAAAACAAAAGCTCAGGGATTTGGTCCAAAGTGTGTGCTTTTTATGCGATGTGTTTTGTCTTTAAGCAATTCCAGATATTTTAAGTTAAAACTGTGATTTGTCCCCAGAAGACATTTGGTGATGTCTAGAAAAATTTTTGGCTGCCATAGTGGAAGGGAATGATGCTACTGATATATGGACCAAAGACGGCTACTTGACATTCTACAGGACACAAGAAACAATGGTCTCTGGCGGCAGTAGTCTCCAGGAAGCCTTCATGCTATGGTGGCTCTGTGTGGGGATGCAGTGTCCCTATTATTTTGATCTATCTTACAACAGCTCTAAGGAGTTTTTCTACACCCAGAACTCCCTTTAGGGCCAGTTGCTGTTGAGTCTGTCTGTCCACTCCTAGTTCATTCTTTCCCCCCCCCTCACAAATGTTGGTCCCTCCTTAATGAGCATTCTTGCTTACAAAGCTCCATCTGGTTATTTGTTCCCTGGGAAGCCACTGCTCCACCCATCTATAAAGCTGAGATTCACCATGTGCTAACTCTCCCTAGCATTAGGTCTCATGGTCTCTCCACGGAGCCCACTGAAGCAACACTGCCTTTCTATGATGCCTTGGGACCGTCACACATGCTGTTCCCTTTGTCCTATCCTTTCGGGTCAGGTAGAATGGCATGAATTTAGAGACACTTCCCTTTCCAAGTCAAAAGCAGTTCCCCATGGCATGGTTCCTCCCAGCATCCTTTGCTCTTCCTTTCTGATGCTCAAACCAGTGAGGATGTTTTGGTCACGGTGAACAGCATGCCTGACAAAAGGTGGCTTTAATAACAGGGGCTCTGAGCCTGGTGGCACACGAGTTTTGAAGGCAATGCTGAGGTTAGTAACAGCACGTAGTGGCGTGTAGCTCAGTCGTGTAGTGGAGTGCGGTGAGAGGATGTGCCTGTGTTCATTCTCCATTCCTTCCACCAACTGGGGTCTCTTTGTTTCCCTTTACTCACTCCATCCTGGGGAGGAAGGGCCGCTTACCCGTTTTGGAAACCTGTGGTCCTCAGGAGACTGTGTATCGCATGCTTCACTCGGTATACAAGATGCTGTCCATAACTGGTGCCAAAGCTGCCTGCAGGAGCCCTGAGACTGCAGCCCCCCACCTGTCATCAGTATCTGTGGTCTCAGCTGCTTAAGACACAGGACAACCAGAGCTACATAGTGAGACCCTGTTTTCAAAAACAAATCAAAACAAACAAACAAATCAAAACAAACAAAAAGAGAGGGAGTTGTTCTTTAGATTCCAACAGACACTCGCCAGCTCAGATACACATAGCCCGACACCTGGGTGTTAACAATGTGTTTCCTTAGTGTCACAAGATGGCTGTCCCAACAGCTAGAATCATATTGTCCCATGACCACATCCACATCCAAGCAGTAAGGACAGGGCAAGTGGACTTCTTTCCCTCTAAAGTAGCTTTCTGTTTTAATATCATTTCCAGAAGCCCACTGGCAGACCCCTGATGCCTATTGGTCAGACTGGCCACATGATCACCCAGATTGATGGCTGGGGGTCAGAACAGTTAATCAGACTCAAGCTCATTATTGAAATACTAGGAGAGGGGCGGGCGTGGCCTCCAAGTTAAACCAGGCCCAGCTGGGGGTGGGGCAAGGGATTGGCTGCTGTGCTTTCCGTTGTTTTCCCTTGTAACTGTGCTGAGCACTGACTGGGTTGATGCTGCATTAACAGTCTGGTGGTCTTTCCCCAATCAGTCCCCAGAGACAACAGGCTGCTGAGTGCTGTGGCCCTGTACCTTATTCTTAGGAGGGATTTGATAATTATTCTTGGGAACACAGGAATAATTACATGCTCAGAATTGCTGGGCGCCTTAGTAAATGCCAGAAGAAATGTCAGGCTCTTCCTGTCCTCAAAGAGTTTATGAGCAGATGAGGCAACAGTAATGCATTTAAATCATTGTCTGTCAATACGAGCCAATGCATCTCTCTTCCATCTCCAGATATCTACCTAATGTCTGCAATATCCAGACAGGATGAGAGCTCCTGAGGGTGCAACAGTTAACACTGAGCAAGACCTGGGTCTTGTCTTTCATGGCAAAAGACTGTTGAAAGTGGTCAGTCAGTAAACCAACAGCCAAGGAAGCCTGAGAAGCACTGTAGGGAAGGTTTTGTTTTTTTTACGGTACCTTCCAGATCACCGGGTGCAGCCCAAGCACTGGCATCTCATAAGCACCCAAAAAACGGTGGCCAAGAATACGCAACTCAGAGTACTCGCCAGTAGATGGAATATCTGTATCCACCCCACCCTTTTCAAGGCTCAGAGAACTAACGGGAAGAATGTAAGAGCCTGAGGATGGGAGGGTGGCTGTCTCTGGACATGACATTGCCATCACATAGGTGATTCACAGTACCTGGGGCTACCCACACAGACTTACACCAGACCAAGAGAATTACAAATCTCAGCACAGAGCAGGGGAGTGATTCCCAGTGGCCTACCCCTGACTGGGGGTTAGTGGCAGCAGATGGCTTCTGAGGGAGGAAGACTTGCTTTTCTTTGGAGAGGGAAATTTGCCCTTGGTAAGTCGCTCTTGTTCCAGCAGATGACACCCCCACAAGCCCCCACATCCACCCCACTACACACATATAGGTAGCATTAAGTGTACTCAGTGGGTTAGTTTTTAAAAGAAGGGCATGGGGCTTGGAAGGAGTTGTGGAGGGGGTGGGGGATCAGAAGAAGGGGATCCAGGATGAATAAAAACAAGATACATTGTATATATGTATGAAATTTTCAAAATAAGAGGTGGCTATTGTTTTGGAGACAATGTGAGAAAACTTGACATCCCACACAGTCATGGTTGGCTCAACTTTGTAATTCAGGAAACCGAGCACTGGGGAAGCTAAATGACCTCCCACAGGCAACAAGAGACAGACTGGGCAGCCAGGCTCCTGGATGACTCTGTTCCAGCCCCGCCTCCTCACCGCAATCCTGCCGGTGACTCTTATGTCAGATGTTTAGTGCTGGGACTTGTTCCGTGTCCTTCCGTGACCCAGAGACATCTCAATCCATCTTCTCAGCTGGTGTGTGAGCACCGGCCTCCATTCCTCTCTGCCCTTCAGCCAGCAGCTCCGGCGTAAGGATGAAAATAGCCAGCACTCCTGTTCTGCTCTTCTCACTCGGTGACAGCACCTCTATTGTATTTAAGCACTAATTACAATTAGTCATTTCCTAGAAAGTGTGCAAACATCACAGCACAGCTGGGAACTTGCATAATTTAAGCATTATTTCTAATTCAACTTCACAATCTGAGATTGCGTGGGTTTTACAAAGAGCCCTCAATGCCTGGAAGATGGAGGGAAAGGCCCTCTGTCTTATTATGAAAACCTCTCCCCTGGCGTAGTGCACAGGGCTCTGCATTTATAAGACTTCATATACGAATGGTAACAAATGTCCTCAGCCTACTTAAATACTATTTTTATATTAAAAAGCCTCGACTTGAAAACTCCCAGCTTATTCTTTGTACAGTTTAATGGATGTAAATGACTATGCACCAACTTAATATGCCCTTTATATCAGTGCAATTATGACACCATACTCTGAAATGTGAGAAATTTAATCTCAAACCTTATCAGAGATTCCGAATGCCCCCAGGTCTTAGAATCTGGGACACCCTGATGGCGTGGCCACTGTCTCCACTATCGTGAGTTGGAGGTGATCCTTCATGTCCAGAACCCTCTACCCTGGGACCAATCATAGGGTTCAGGATCTTTCTGCCTCATACAATGCAGTTGTTCTGTCTTCTGAAGCCCTTTCATGTTGTTAGAACAAGAACCCTGTGAGATATGTATATGTGGTGTGGGGTGTGTGTGTGGTGTATATGGTATTTGTGATGTGGTATGTGGTGTGGTGTGTGTGTCATATGTGTATGATATGATGTGTGTATGTCATATGTGAATGATATGTGTGTATGTGTGGTGTATATGGTATTTGTGATGTAGTATGTGTGTTGTGTGGTATGTGAGGTATTTGTGGCTGTGTAGTGGGGTGTAGGGTGTGTAGTGTGAATGTGTGTGGCACATGTGTATGATATGATGTATGTGTATATGCATGTGGTGTTTATGTAGTGTGTGTGTGCATATGTGTGGTGTGTATGTGTGTGTGTGCCTCCTGCTCTCCTGCTCTGTCAGGTGGCATTCTTCCTTTACTTCTGACTGAGACATGAATAAAATCTGGGAGCATCTCCAGGATGCTAATGTTCCTGTTCTTCCCCGTGGAGCTGCACACAGGCTCCACCCAGCTTCCCTGCTGGAGGAAAGGGAAGCCCAAACACCAATCAATCTCAGTCATGCGTTACCCTGCTCCCTTAGTCCATCCTCGCCCGCTAGTGATTTCTCTTTTGCAGCCCAGAGAGGTTCGCTGAGGTGGCGTGTCCTGTGCATTCCTCACATGACATAATTTACAGCGGTGATGAGCAGTGCAATCTGCCCGCCGGCCAATGGAGATGCAGCCATGTGACACACTGTAGCAGAGCTCCAAAGTGTTGAGTCACGTTTGCATCTTCACCCTCAGGTGAGAGTTCTCGGCCGCTCCTGTGAGGAGCAGAGCATGCCTTACTGGTGCCCGGAGATGGGCTGGGTCGTGGCCCATTGTAGCAGCAGACACGGGCGGGGGCGGGGGGGGGAACACTAGTTCCAAAACTAGATGCCCCTCCCCTATCATGCGATTGGCGACTACCTTATATGCCATCCGAGAGCTTTCATCCAGGGGCTGACGGAAGCAGGGTTCAGAGGGAACCCTGTCTCACTGGTAAAGTACCTGCTGCTCAGACATGAGCAGCTAAGTTTGAATCCCTAGCACCCATGTAAAAGATGGGCTCCGAGGTGCACACCTGTAACTCTAGGGATGGGAAGATGGAGACAGAAAGACCCTTGGAGCTCTCTGGCTTAGTCCGTCAGTGAGTTCTGAGTTCACTGAGGGGCCCTGTCTACAAAACAACAACAAAGCAAGGTAGAACACAACAAAGGAAGACACCCAAGAACACCTCACCCCCACAAACCAGTGCATACACCCGCAGACACACACACACACACAGTAAGGAGGAATTGGAAAGATGCCTAACATCATGATAAACACGTACACACATGAACACAGACACCCAAGAACACCTCACCCCCACAAACCAGTGCATACACCTGTGGACACACACACACACACACATACACACACACACACACAGTAAGGAGGAATTGGAAAGATGCCTAACATCATGATAAACACGTGCACACATGAACACACATGAGCAAACAACTACAGTGCGCTAAATGACCTGAAGTTTCAGTGTTGGGTCTTTCCTTCTCTGCCTTCAGTTCCTTGAGGCAGGGCCTTGCTGGCTGCAAGACCACGTGTTTGGGAGGATGGGACACCCAGTCTGGAGTTCGTGTCTGCAGTTCCCCGGGAGCTGCCAGGAGGCCAAGGGAAAAGTGAGAGGAGTTTCAGAAATAGATGCTCACAGAAGAAAGCATCAAAGCAACTACCATTTCCAGAAAGCTTCTCTGTGCTCCCTGCTAATGATGTAAGCAGAGCAAGGCCACAGGCCCCTCCAGGATTGCCCAAGGCCAGCATTAGGTGCACTGTGGGGTGCCATAGCTTTCCGGGCCTACTGTGTTAGTCTGGGCCTGATGTATCATGGAAGTCAGCGAGGTCTCATTTCCACACAAACAGAGCATAACAACCCTCTCCACTCCAGATTTGCCAACTGGGAGCCCCATTGTTAAAAACTGACCTGGTTGTCAGCTTTTTAAAAACTGAAAGATGTCTATGGGGCTGGGATTACTGGAGAGCCAAAAAATGTGGAGGCCTATGCTCCTGAGCTGTGAGTGGAGAAGCAGGGAGAGGTGGTGGCAGGGGAAGGAAGAGCCCAGCTCCTTTGTATCTGGGATGCAGTGTAGAGGTGGGGCTGTCAGCCAGGAGAGGAAGCCCAGGCAGAGCCTCTCAGGAAACAAGAGGAGCCATCACTCCATCCGACCTGCATGAATCTGCCCAATTCACCTGGATCCACCTGAACCAGGAGGACCAGACTCTGTCTGACAAGTAGGACAATTTCGTGGGCAATGCTTCTTTGTACTGGACAGATGGTGCTGGCCCTCTGGCCCACAGATGGCACTAGTTAGACAGTTTCTTAGCTTCTGGATTTCCTTGTCAATCTATCACCTGAAAAATGATTTATAACCAACACATTATGTTCCAGGTAAAAGGCCACACCCTGTGATAGATGGAGCTTGCTAACAGGATGCAACCTCAATGCAAGGTCCTAAGCTTGCTCTCATGTCTGTCCCCAAAGGTGCACGTTAAGAGATGGATTCATTTCCTTTGTGGTTATGCTGTGTTCTCTGTCCATGCAAAGGTTATCAATACACACTGCAGGGAAAGTTTAACACTGCAAAGTGTTTCCTGACTGATATTTCTAACAACCCCTGCTGGGTAGACATGATCTTTAAACTCACTCTATGAATAAAGAAACAGGTTCAGAGAGGGCATAGCTCATATAAGTATTGACATAATGGACCCTGGGGAGATGGCTCAATTGGTAAAATGTTTGCTGCCTAAATACAGGGATCTGAGTTTTCTCCCCAGCACTCATAAAAACATGGGCACAGCAGTGAGCAGCTGTCACCATAGGGCTGCAGAGACAGACTTGGTGGCCTCACAGTCAAGCCAAGTTGAGATCTACAAGTAAGTGAACTTATCTCAAACAATAAGGTGGAGAGTGACTAACAAGACACCTGACATAGACCCATGGCCTCTATATGCATGCATACACACACACACACACACACACACACACACACACACACACACACACGGAGACAGACAGAGATAGAGACCCCACAATGTACTGACACAGATTATAAATAGCAAGTACACACCAAACACAAAATGTGCTGGCTAACTTTATGTCAACTTGACACAAGAGAAAGTCATCTGAGAGGAGGGAACTTCAATTAAAAAAACAAGATGGATTACTCCCGCCCCCACTCAGGGCAAAGGGCAGAGGACACAGAGCAGAGGCCAGAGAGTATTGAATTAGCTTGCACCCGCCGAAAGGGAACCCTGTTCACTTACCCACCAGGAGAGGAAGAGGTTCTTTCTGCACCCACTGGAAGAAGTGAAGGGAAAGAGTCAACATAAGAACACACTCAGCAACAGAAAAACAAATATGACACCACCGGAGCCTAGAGAGTCTACACCAGCAAAACCTGAACACCCCCATGCAGATGAAGCAGAAGGGAATGACCTTAAAAACACCTTCATGAAAATGATAGAGTCCTGCAAAGAGATATGAGAAACTCCCTTAAAGAAATGGAAGAAAAAACAAACCAAAAAAATGCAAGAAATGAAAAAAACCAAAAACTCCAACAAATGCAACAAAGGGAGGAAAACATAAAGCAAAAATTACAAGAAACAATCCAAACAATGCAAGGATTGAAAGCTGAAATAGAGACAATAAAAAAAATGGTCTGAAGGAATGCTGGAAATGGAAAAGCTGGGCAAGTGGTCAGGTACTAAAGATGCAAGCATTACCAACAGGAAGACAGAATCTCAGGTGTTGAAGACACACTAGGAGAAATAGATTCATCCACCAAAGAAAATCTTAAATCCAACAAATCCCTAACACAAAATATCCAAGAAATATGGGACACCATGAAAAGATAAAACCTAAGAATAATAGGTGTATAGAAGAAGATGAAGAACCCCATCTCAAAGGGGCAGAAAACATATTAAACAAAATCATAGAAGAAAACTTTCCCAACCTAAAGAAAGACATGCCAATGAAGGTACAAGAAGCTTACAGAACACCAAATAGAGTGGACCACAAAAAAATTCCCCTCGCCACATAATAATCAAGACCCCAAGCATACAGAATAAAGAAAGAATACTTAGAGTAGATAAGGAAAAATGTCAAATAACATATAAAGGCAAACCTATCAGATTTACACCTGACTTCTCCACAGAAACTCTGAAAGCCAGAAGGTCCTGGATAGATATTCTACCAACACTAAGAGACCACGGATGCCAGCCAAGACTACTATACGCAGCAAAGCTTTCAATCAATATAGATGGAGAAAACGAGATACTCCATGACAAAACCATATTTAAATAATACATATCCACTAACCCAGCCCTACAAAAAGTTCTGGAAGGAAAACTCCAATCCAAGGAAGTTAACTAACCAGAAAAACATAGGCAATAGATAATCCCACTTTACCAACAGACAAAAGAGAAAAGAGGTGGAAATCTACATACAATTCCACCAACAACAACCATTCCAAAACAAACAAGAATAACAATCAATGGCCATTAATATCCCTCAGTAGTAATGGTCTTAACTCACCCATAAAAAGGCACAATCTAGCAGAATGGATTCGAAGACAGAATCCATCCTTCTGCTGCATTCAAGCTTCAGTGACAGATATTACCACAGAGTTACGGGTTGGGAAAAGATTTTCCAATCAAATGGAACCAAGAAACAACCAAAAAAAGCCCAGGTCCAGCTGGCCTCAGTGCAAAATTCTACCAGAAAGATCAGTTTATACCAAATTCTCCTCAAAGAATTCCACTCAATAGAAGCAGAAGGGTCTTTGCCAAACCCCCTTTTATTTTACAAGGCATCAATAACCTTGACACCCAAGCCACACAAAAACATAACTAATAAAGAGAACTGCAGACCAATATCACTCATGAACATTGATGCAAAAATATTCAATAAAATACTGGAAAATTGGATCCAAGAATACATCAGAAAAATCATCCACCATGATCAAGTAGGTTTCATCCCAGGGATGTAGGGATGGTTCAACATATGAAAATCCATCAATGTAATCCACCATATAAACAAATTGAGAAACAAAAATCACATGATCATCTAACTAGATGTTGGAAAAGCCTTTGACAAAATCTGATACCTCTTCATGATAAGGGTGTTGGAGAGATCCGGGATAACAGGAACATACCTAAACATAATAAAAGCTATATACAGCAAACCAACAGCCAACATCAAACTAAATGGAGAGAAACTCAAAACAATTTCTCTAAAATCAGGAACAAGACAAGGTTATCCACTCTCTCCATACCTCTTCAATATTGTGCTTGAAGTTCTAACCAGAGCAATAAGACAACAAAAGGAGATCAAGAGGATACAAATTGGAAAGGAAGAGGTCAAACTTTCACTATTTGCAGATTATATAAGTGCCCAAAAACTCTACCAGGAACTCCTACAGCTGATAAATACTTTCAGCAAAGTGGCAGGATACATGATCAACTCAAGAAAATCAGTAGCACTACTATATACAGACGATAAAAGGGCTGAGAAAGAAATCAGATTTCCACAAATAACATAAAATACCTTGGGGTAACCCTAACCAAACAAGTGAAAGACCTGTATTGCAAGAACTTTGAGTCTTTAAAGAAAGAAATTAAAGAATACACCAGAAAATGGAAATATCTCCCATGCTCTTGGATAGGTAGCATCACCATAGTAAAAATGGCAATCTTGCCAATAGCAATCTGCAGATTCAATGCAATTCCCATTAAAACCCTAGCACAATTCTTCACAGACCTTGAAAGAACACTTCTCAGCTTTATGTAGAAAAACAGAAGACCCAGGATAGGCCAAACAACCCTGTTCAACAAGGCAACGTCCGGAGGCATCACCATCCCTGACTTCAAGCTCTATTATAGAGCTGTAGTCCTGAAAACAGCTTGGTATTGGCACAAAAATAGATAGGTAGACCAATGGAATTGAATTGAAAACCCTGGTCTTAACCCAAACACATATGAACACTTGGTTTTTGACAAAGAAGCCAAAATTATACAATGGGAAAAAGAAGGCATCCTCAACAAATGATATTGTCATAAATGGATGCTGGTATGCAGAAGACTGCACATAGATCCATGTCTATTGCCATGCACAAAACTTAAGTCCAAATGAATCAAAGACCTCAACATAAATCCAGTCACACTGAACCTCTTAGAAGAGAAAGTGGGGGGGGCACCCTTGAATGAATTGGTACAGGAGACAGCTTCCTGAACGTAACACCAGTAGCACAGACACTGAAATGGACAATAAATGGAACCTCCTGAAACTGAGAAGCTTCTTCAAGGCAAAGTACACAGTCAACAACACAAAAAGGAAGCCCACAGAATGGGAAAAGATATTAATTAACCCCACATCTGACAGAGGGCTAATCTCAAGAAGCAAGTCTCCAAAGCACCAAAGGATCCAATTAAAAAGTGGTCTACAGAACCAAATAGAGAATTCTCAATAGAAGAGTCTAAAATGGCTGAGAGACACTTAAGTGCTCAACATCCTTAGTCATCAGGGAAATGCAAATCAAAACAACTTTGAGATACCATCTTACTTCTGTCAGAATGGCTAAAATCAAAACACCAATGACATTTTATGCTGGAGAGGATGTGGAGAAAGGGGAACATTCCTCCACTGCTGGTGGGAGTGCCAACTCGTACAGCCACTATGAAAATCAGAATGGAGATTCCTCAAGAAAATGGGAATCAATCTACCACAAGACCCAGCAATTCCTCTCTTGGATATATACCCAAAAGATGCACATTCATACAACAAGGTTGTCTGTTCCACTATGTTTATAGCAGCACTGTTTGTAATAGCTAGAACCTGGAAGCAACCTAGATTCCCCTCAACTGAAGAGTGGATAGAGAAAATGTGGTACATTTACACAATGGAGTATTACTCAGCAGAAAAAATAATGGAATCTTGAAATTTGCAGGCAAATGGATGGCACTAGAGGAAACCATCCTGAGTGAGATAACTCCGTCACAAAAAGACAAACATGGTATATATTAACTCATATATGGATTTATCCCTGGCATACAAATGAACTTTTGGTGCCCATTCTGCAATGAGGGATGCTCTCTCAATCTGGACACTTGGGAGGGTCTTGGCCCTCCCTGAAACAAAATGACAGACTCTAGAGATCCCCCATGGAGGATTGGGTGGGGGGCTGGGAGGACTGGTGAGGGGGGAGGCGGGTGTGGAGGGGAGGGAGAGGGAGCTGGGACTGACATGTCAAGCAAGCTTGTTTCCAAATTCAACATATAATAAAAATTAAAAATAAGATGGGTCTGTAGGTAAGCCTGTAGGGTATTTTTTTAATTAGCGATTTGCCGGGGAGGACCCAGCACACGGTGGGTGGGGCCATACCTGGACTGGTGGTCCTGGGTTTTATAGGAGAAAGCAGGCTGAGCAAGTCATGGGAGCCAGCCAGTAAGCAGCTCCCATCCAAGGCCTCTGCATCAGCCCCTGCCTGCAGGTGCCTGTCCTGGTTGAGTTCCTGTCCTCACTGCTTTTAATGATGAACTGTTATATAGAACTTTTGAATCCTCCCCATCTTGCTTTGGGTCACAGTGTTTCCTCACAGTAATAGCCACCCTAACTAAGACACAAAGTACTGACATAGATGATAAAGAGCAGATGGTCTTCAAGACTTTAGGTATCTAAAGAACATGCTAAAAGAACGAATGCATCCCAAACGCCATGTGGGCTCTTTAATCGTGAGGTTGGAAGAATTTAGATTTGAATAGTCTGAGACATGAATCAGTTATCTACATTGCTGCTATAATGACCAACTATGAAACCTCAATGACATATCACCACAAATATTTAGCTCACTAGCTGCCTGGTTCAGCCACTGCTGGCTCGGTGGGGCTCACTCACATGGCTGTGGCCAGCTGGACTTCAGTTGGGATGCTCTCCCCTTCTGGTCAGGCTCACTCACAGATGACATCACTGCCCACTCCACTGGCTGAGCCACGATGGCCTTGAATGAGATGGCTGGCTCTTCCTTCTGGTAGGTACCTTCTTCTACTGAGGCAGGACAGGTTTTTGACGTGCCATGAAATGAGTAAAAGCAAGTACTTCATTAAGTCTCTGCTTGCATTCCACTCCCGATGCGCCCTTGGTTAAAGCAAATCACACACCAAGCCCGGATTCTAGGTGAACCTTAGCGCTGACAGAATGGGAAGCCATGTGGCAAACGGTACCAATGCAGAGGGGAGAAGAATGAGATCCAAGACTGCATAGCTCTAAGAAGATAACCAGATGGAAACTTCCCATTTCTACCAATTTCCTGGTGCATGAAAATGCAGTTAGAAAGCAATACTTTGGGGGTAGGGGTATGGCTTACTGACTTAAATCACTAGCCAACAAGTCTGCAGACCTGAGTTTGATCCTTGGATCCCACAGCAGATGAGGAAAACTGACTCCCCAGAGTTGTCCTCTGACACACACACAGACACACACACCCATATGCATATACACACATCATGAATACACACACATCCATATGCATATACACATATCTGCACATATAAACACACATATGCATATACATACATATGCACACACACACACTCATTTCGGTGCCACCCAACAGGAGGGAAAACAGGAGAGTGACATATTGATGAGATCATTTCCTCATGAAGATTTTAATGTGGGCCTGTTACCTTTTTCACTGTTGTTACAAATACCCAAGGGATAGTTTGAGACAGGAAAGGTTTTGGTTTACAGCACCAAAGGTCTCAGTCCATGGTTGGGGCCACCATTGTTTCTAGACCTGTAGTAAGGCAGAAATCTCACAGAGGAGGGCAGAGTGGAGGTACCTAACCTTCAGGAACCAGGAAGCAAGGAGGAGAAACAGAAGAAGGGGTGGAGGCCAAGAAATGCCTTTCAGAGACACACCCCAGCTTCTGCAGAACCACCCCTCCCCAGGAATCTATCCACAGTTTAAACCCACCAATAGTTTAAAACATTAAGCTTAGAAAAAAACTTCATAAACTCATTGTCTCTAAAAATCTCCTCACAGACATTCAATATGGTAATCTCCTAGGTGCCTCTGGGTCTGATTGAGTGACAAGGTTAACCATAACTAATACATACATGCACAGATATGACGTCACTGTCACTGCACATCCCCATCTGCAAGCAGATGCAGATGATACTGCGTGCTAAGGCTCTACCCAGGAAGGAGAAGGAGTCTGTCTAGTGGGCTGATGAAGAGAATGCTTCCGTTGGCTTGCTGTAACTGATCCTTCACGGCTGTCACCAAGAGACTGGAGCCACCTGGATTCTGCATCTCACTTGGGGTGCTGGCTGTGTCAGCAGATATGGTAGAAGCCATCCAGAAACCATCCAGAGGTGCAGATAAGCAGTGAGTGAAGCCTCCAGGGAAGGCCAGCAAGCAATGGCCCACAGGCCGGTCAGATTCGCTTCCTGTTTTATTTCATTTCATTTCATTTTGTCAATCTCAGGACAGCCTCAGATTCACAGCAAAGATGAAGATGACCTTAACCTTTTTTTTTTTTTTTTTTTTTTTTTTGGTTTTTCGAGACAGGGTTTCTCTGAATTGTTTTGGAGGCTGTCCTGGAACTCGCTCGGTAGACCAGGCTGGCCTCAAACTCACAGAGATCCGCCTGCCTCTGCCTCCTGAGTGCTGGAATTAAAGGTGTGAGCCACCAATGCCTGGCGACCTTAACCTTCTCATCCACCTGCCTCCCGCTCCCCAGTGCCAGAGTTAGGTGGTGCACCATCATCCCTGATTTACCTGTTTCTGGAGATCAAACTCCATGCTTTGTGTATGCTGGGCCGAGACTGTTGTAACCAACTGACCGTTTTCATAAGCAAGTTATTAAAGGAGCTGCTCTGCCTTACATGTTGTCTGCTGTGTTCTCTGGGAGCAGAGTAGAGTAGTTACAACAAAGACTGTTTATTCACAGAGCTTCAGGTGCTATTTTAAAAAGGGGAGGGGAGAATTACAAGGGTCTTGAAGAAAAGGAAAATGATGCCAGATAAAGCTGGCTTCAGATTCAAAATACTGGGATTTTATTCTGGCTTCACAGTTTCATAGCTGCATGTGGTCATCAATTTGCCCAACTTTCCTGAACCCCGACTTCCTCGTCTGTAACTGGGGATGGTCATTCTCGCACACATTTGCTAGAAGACATGAAAGCCCCCATGATGTGCTGGAGCAGTGCCGCCATAAAAGGATGATCAGCGCATGCCATGGGCTATTGTTAGTTGACAGCCACAAAGAGACCAATGTGAGAGTTAAAACACTGTGTCAGCTCAGGCCAGAGTGTTTCACGTGTTCTGAGAAGCCCCGTGGCTTGGTGCCAGCAGTGAGGTTCTCTGTGCTGTTTTCTCCAGGGATTCCAGCCTGGACGGTCCAGAATGGTTCTGATGTGATTAAATACCGTTTTTCTCTCCAGGACTGTGGATGCACCACGTGACCAAAGATGAGGGTGTATCTTCTCCAATACCTCACCACTTCTTCCCAGAAGCAAATGAATTCTTTTTTTTTTTCATGGCTGCTTCCTAACTGTCATCTTGTTGGTTATGAATCCTAATGTCCATATCTGATATGCGACCCACAGGCTGAGGACCTGTGTTTGAGTGCATTTCTTTTTTTTTTATGATTTCGTTTTACTTTATTCTTTTTTTTTTCTTTTCCAGTTTAAATTTAGATAAGAAACAAGGTTGCTTCACAAGTCAGTTCCAGGTCCCTCTCCCTTTCCCTCCCCTCCTCCCGTACCCTCCCACCAACACCCCCCCCCCCGTTATCCCCTCATTCCCCCAGGGAGGGTGAGGCCCTCCATGGGGGTGTCCATAGTCTGTCATTTCATATAGGGCAGGGCCTAGATCCTTCCCCAAGAGTTCAGGGTGAGAGTGCACCTCACATTGTTCGATGGGAGTCCAAAGTCGGTGTGTATACTTGGGATGGGTACTGATCTGCTGCCCAAGGCTCAATAGATTACCTAGGCCTCCTCACTGACACCCACTTCAGGGGGTCTTGATCAGTCCCATGCTGGATTCCCAGGCTGATGCCTGGGATTCAAGAGTTAACCTTTGTCTGGTCAGCTGTTTCTGGGGGTTAAACCAGCCCAGTCTTAATACCTTTGATCATCAGTCCTCCCTCTCTGTTACTGGCTTTCTTGAGTTCAGCTCAGTACTTAACCCAGGGAGTCTGCCTCTTCTTTGATCAGCCACTAAATGAAGTTTCTGTTTCCCAGACTCTCTGGCCATAGGATTGTAGGCTGGCACTCCCCAGATCTATGTCTAAAATCCATATATGAGAGAGTACATGCCATGTTTCTCTTTTTGTGGCTGGGTTACCTCACTCAGGATGGTTTCTTCTAGTGTCATCCATTTGCCTGCGAATCTCATGATTCCATTGTTTTTTTTTCTGCTGAATAGTACTCCATTGTGTAAATGTACCACATTTTCTCTATCCACTCTTCAGTTGAGGGACATCTAGGTTGCTTCCAAGTTCTGGCTATTACAAATAAAGCTGCTATGAACATAGTGGAACAGACATCTTTGTTGTATGAATGGGCATCTTTTGGGTATATGCCTAAGAGTGGAGTTGCTGGGTCTTGTGGTAGGTTTATTCCCATTTTTCTGAGGAATCTCCATACTGATTTCCAAAGTGGCTGAACCAGTTGGCACTCCCACCAGCAGTGGAGGAGTGTCCCCCCTTTCACCACATCCTCTCCAGCATAAATTGTCATTGGTGTTTTTGATTTTAGCCATTCTGACAGGAGTGAGATGGTATCTCAGAGTTGTTTTGATTTGTATTTCCCGGATGGCTAAGGATGTTGAGCACTTTCTCAAGTGCCTCTCAGCCATTTTAGACTCCTCTATTGAAAACTCTCTATTTAGTTCTGCAGCCCACTTTTTAATTGGGTCCTTTGATGTTTTGGAGACTTGCTTCTTGAGTTCTTTGTAAATTTTGGAGATCAACCCTCTGTCAGATGTAGGATTAGTGAATATTTTTTCCCATTCTGTGGCTGCCTTTTTGTCTTGCTGACTGTGTCCTTTGCCTTACAGAAGCTTCTCAGTTTCAGTAGGTCCCATTTATTAATTGTTGATCTCACTGTCTGAGCTACTGGTGTTATGTTCAGGAAGCTGTCTCCTGTACCAATTCGTTCAAGGGTACCACCCACTTTCTCTTCTAAGAGGTTCAGTGTGACTGGATTTATGTTGAGGTCTTTAATTCATTTGGACTTAAGTTTTGTGCATGGCAATAGACATGGATCTATGTGCAGTCTTCTGCATACCAGCATCCATTTATACCAATATCATTTGTTGAGGATGCCTTCTTTTTCCCATTGTATAATTTTGGCTTCTTTGTCAAAAACCAAGTGTTCATATGTGTTTGGGTTAAGACCAGGGTTTTCAATTCAATTCCATTGGTCTACCTATCTATTTTTGTGCCAATACCAAGCTGTTTTCAGGACTACAGCTCTATAATAGAGCTTGAAGTCAGGGATGGTGATGCCTCCGGACGTTGCCTTGTTGAACAGGGTTGTTTGGGCTATCCTGGGTCTTCTGTTTTTCTACATAAAGCTGAGAAGTGTTCTTTCAAGATCTGTGAAGAATTGTTCTGGGATTTTAATGGGGATTGCATTGAATCTGTAGATTGCTTTTGGCAGGATTGCCATTTTTACTACATTGATCCTACCTATCCAAGAGCATGGGAGATCTTTCCATTTTCTGAGGGCTTCTTTAATTTCTTTCTTTAAAGATTCAAAGTTCTTACGATACAGGTCTTTCACTTGTTTGGTTAGCGCTACCCCAAGGTATTTTATGTTGTTTGTGGCAATTGTAAAGGGTGATGTCTCTCTGATTTCTTTTTCAGCCCTTTTATCATCTGTATATAGTAGGGCTACTGATTTTCTTGAGTTGATCTTGCAGCCTGCCACTTTGCTGAAGGTGATAATCAGCTGTAAGAGTTCCCTGGTAGAGTTCTTTGGGTCATTGATGTAAACTATCATATCGTCTGCAAATAGTGAAAGTTTGACCTCTTCCTTCCCAATTTGTATCCCCTTGACCCCCCTTTGTTGTCGTATGGCAATAGCTAGAACTTCAAGTACCATGTTGAAAAGGTATGGAGAGAGTGGACAGCCTTGTTTTGTTCCTGATTTTAGAGGAATTGCGTTGAGTTTCTGTCCATTTAGTTTGATGTTGGCTGTTGGTTTACTGTATATAGCTTTTTATTATGTTTAAGTATGTCCCTGTTACCCCAGATCTCTCCAAGACCTTTATCATGAAGGGGTGTTGGATTTTGTCAAAGGCTTTTTCAGCATCTAGTGAGATGATCATGTGATTTTTGTTTTTCAGCTTGTTTATATGGTGGATTACGTTGATGGATTTTCATATGTTGAACCATCCCTGCGTCCCTGGGATGAAACCTACTTGATCGTGATGAATGATTGTTTTGATGTGTTCTTGGATCCGATTTGCCAGTATTTTAGCATCAATGTTCATGAGGGATATTGGTCTGAAGTTCTCTTTCTTAGTTGTATCTTTGTGTGGCTTGGGGATCAAGGTTATTGAATCCTCATAGAAAGAGTTTGGCAAAGACCCTTCTGCTTCTATTGTGTGGAACACTTTGAGAAGAATTGGTATAAGCTGTTCTTTGAATTTCTGGTAGAATTCTGCACTGAGGCCATCTGGACCTGGACTTTTTTTGGTTGGGATACTTTTGATGACTGCTTCTATTTCCATAGGGGTTATAGGTCTATTTAAATTGCTTACCTGTTCTTGATTTAGTTTTGGCAAGTGATAGCTGTCCAGGAAGTCATCCATTTCCTTTAAATTTTCGAATTTTGTGGAGTACAGGTTTTCAAAGTATGACCTAATGATTCTCTGGATTTCCTCAGAGTCTGTTGTTATGTCCCCCTTTTCATTTCTGATTTTGTTAATTTGCGTGTTCACTCTCTGCTGTTTGGTAAGTTTGGACAAAGGTTTGTCTATCTTGTTGATTTTCTCAAAGGACCAACTCTTCGTTGCATTGATTCTTTGTATTGTTTTCCTGGTTTCTACTTTATTGATTTCAGCCCTCAATTTGATTATTTCCTGGCGTCTACTCCTCCTGGGGGAGTTTGCTTCTTTGTGTTCTAGAGCTTTCAACTGTGATGTTAATTCTCTGGTATAACTGTTCTCCTGTTTCTTCATGTGAGCACTTAGTGCTATGAACTTCCCCCCGTAGCACTGCTTTCAAAGTGTCCCATAGGTTTGGGTATGTTGTGTCTTCATTCTCATTGAATTCGAGGAAGACTTTAATTTCTTTTTTTTATTTCCTCTTTGACCCAGGGATGGTGCAGTTGAGCATTATTCAATTTCCATGAGTTTGTAGGTTTTCTGCAGTTTGTGTTGTTGTTGAATTCTAATTTTAAAGCATGGTGGTCTGATACGATGCATGGAGTTATTCCAATTTTTTTGCAGCTACTGAGGTTTGATATGTTGCCAAGTATGTGGTCGATTTTTGAGAAGGTTCCATGTGGTGGTGAGAAGAAGGTATATTCTTTTTTATGTGGATGAAATGTTCTATAGATATCTGTTAATCCCAGTTGGGTCATTACTTCTATTAGACCCTTTGCTTCTTTGTTGAGTTTCTGTCTGGTATTCCTGTCTAGTGGTGAGAGTGGTGCGTTGAAATCTCCCACTATAACTGTGTGGGGCTTTAGATGAGATTTAAGTTCTAATAATGTTTCTTTAACGAATGCGGATGCCTTTGTTTTTGGGGCATAGATGTTCAGGATAGACACTTCATCTTGGTGGGTTTCACCTGTGATGAGTATGTAATGACCTCCTTCATCTCTTTTGATTGATTTTATTTTAAAGTCTAGTTTGTTAGATATTAGGATTGCTACCCCTGCTTGTTTCTTGGGTCCATTTGATTATAAATTTTTTCCCAACCTTTAACTCTCAGGTAATGTCTGTCTTTGAGGGTGGGGTGTGTTTCTTGTATGCAGCAGAAGGAAGGGTTCTGTCTTCGAATCCATTCTGCTAGTCTGTGTCTTTTTATGGGTGAGTTAAGGCCATTAATATTGAGGGATATTAATGACCATTGATTGCTCATCCTTCTTCGATTTGCGATGGTTGTTGTTGGTGGAATTATGTGTGGAATTTCACCCCTTTGTTCTTTTGGCTGTTGGTAGAGAGGGATTCTCTAATGCCTATGTTTTTCTGGTTGTAGTTAGCTTTCTTGGGTTGGTGTTTTCCTTCCAAAATTTTCTGTAGGGCTGGGTTAGTGGAAACATATTGCTTGAATCTAGCTTTGTCATGGAATATCTTGTTTTCTCCATCTATATTGATTGAGAGCTTTGCCGGGTATAGTAGTCTGGGCTGGCATCCATGGTCTCTTAGTGTAGGTAGAATATCTATTGAGGACCTTCTGGCTTTCAGAGTTTCCATGGAGAAATCAGGTGTAATTCTGATAGGTCTGCCTTTATATGTTAGTTGACCTTTTTCCTTAGCTGCTCTTAATATTCTTTCTTTATTCTGTATGTTTGGGGTCTTGATTATTATGTGGCGAGGGGATTTTTTGTGGTCCACTCTATTTGTGTTCTGTAGGCTTCTTGTACCTTCATTGGCATGTCTTTCTTAAGGTTGGGAAAGTTTTCTTCTATGATTTTTTTGAATATGCCTTTTGCCCCTTTGAGGTGGATTTCTTCTCCTTCTTCTATACCTAGTATTCTTAGGTTTGGTATTTTCATGGTGTCCCATATTTCCTGGATGTTTTGTGTTAAGGATTTGTTGGATTTAAGGTTTTCTTTGGTTGATAAATCCATTTCTCCTAGTGTATCTTCAACACTTGAGATTCTCTCTTCCATCTCTTCTATTCTGTTGGTAATGCTTGTATCTGTAGTACCTGACTGTTTGCCCAGCTTTTCTATTTTCTGCCTTTCTTCAGATTGTGTTTTTTTTAATGTCTCTATTTCAGTTTTCAACCCTTGCAGTCTTTGCATTGCTTCTTGCAATTTTCTGTTTATCTTTTCATCCATTTGTTGCCTTTTATGAATTTTTTGGTTTGTTCTTTCTTCCATTTCTTGCATTTTTTGGTTTGCCTTTTGTTCCATTTCTTGCATTTTGTGCTTTGTTTCTTCTTCCATTTCCTGCCTTTTTTGGTTTGTTTCTTCTTCCATTTCTTTCATTTTTTGCTTTGTTTTTTCTACCATTTCTTGCATTTTTTTGCTTTGTTTCTTCTTCCGTTTCCTGCCTTTTTGGTATGTTTCTTCTTTCAATTCTTGCATTTTTTGCTTTGTTTTTTCTTCCAATTCTTGAATTTTTTGGTTTGTTTTTTCTTCCATTTCCTGACTTTTTTGGTTTGTTTTTTCTTCCAATTCTTGCATATTTTGGTTTGTTTTTTCTTCCATTTCTTTGAGGGATTTTCCTATATCCTCTTTTAGGGCCTCTATCATTTTCATGAAACTGCTTTTAAGGTCGTTCTCTTCTGCTTCATTTGCATTGGAATGTTGGGGACTTGCTGGTGTGGAGTCTCTAGAATCTGGCGGTGTCATATTTGTTTTTCTGTTGCTGAGTGTGTTTTGGTATTGTCTCTTTCCCATCTCTTCTTCTAGTGAGTGCAGAAAGAGCCCCTTACTGGTCTGAGGACCAGAGTTCCCTTTTGGTGGGTGCTAGCAAGTCCAATAATCTGGTGGTTCTTCTATTCCTTGTCCTCGTTCTGGTCCCGTGGATGGAGAAGAAGAACAGGAATCTGGGGCGCTTAGCCTCCTACCTGGTCCCCTGGACCCTATGCTGGGTCCTGTTGTACCTGATCCGAAACAGCTACTCCCCTGGTCTCCCTGGCTCCTCTGGTTTCCTGGTCTCGTTGGCGGGAGAGAAGACCTGGAGTTTGGGGTGCTTGGCTCCCATCGAGATTGGAAGCTCTGTGCAGTTCCCCGGCGATCTGCAGGCACTGGAGCACAGGCTTGGAAGCCGGCCTGTTTACCTGATGCTGCCAGAGGAATAGCTGCTTCCCTGGACTCCCAGCCTCCTCTGGTTTCCTGGTCTTGTTGGTGGGAGAGAAGACCTGGAGTCTGGGGTGCTTGGCTCCCGCTGGGATTGGGAGCTCTGTGCAGTTCCCAGGCGATCTGCAGGTACTGGAACACAGGCCAGGAAGCCGGCCTGTTTACCTGATGCTGCCAGAGGAAAACCTGCTTCCCTGCACTCTCAGCCTCCTCTGGTTTCCTGGGCTCGTTGGTGGGAGAGAAGACCTGGAGTCTGGGGTCCTTGGCTCCTGCCAGGATTGGGAGCTCTGTGCAGTTCCCAGGAGATCCACAGGCACTGGAACACAGGCCAAGAAGCAGGCCTGTTTACCTGATGCTGCCAGAGGAATAGCTGCTTCCCTGGACTCCCTGCCTCCTCTGGCTTCGCAAATGAATTCTTTTACTCAAGTATTTGTTCGCCCCAGTGTTCTTAGAATTGTTAGGTTTCCTGTCATGCTCAGTGGCGGCCTAGAAGCAGACTATGTCACATACCAGCGGTGTGTTTTAAAACAAAGAAGAGGTCCTGTACCCCTCTGCCCAACTGTTACACTCCCTATAGAACAGCAGCCGAGAGGCTCCTCCTTGGGCACAACACGGACCCAGGGGAGTGGGAACCTCAGGGTTAGCATAAATAAAAAAAATTCATACACTACTTACACTTGGGGCTAGGCTGCTGCACGTGTGTGTCTTGGTGTCCTGTGTCGGTTCCAGTCAATTTCAGGTGGCTTATTTAACACCCCCCCCCCGACACACACACACGCACACAGTTTCAATTGGATGCTATGTTCACTCTTCATGTTCTGCTTAGTAAATGGGGTTGCTGAGTACTCGGATTCTTTTGGATTAGAAGGGAGGTAGTTAGCATTAACTATGCATGAGCTGTCGTGGATTGAGTAAACCTTCTGAGTAGCAATGTTCTTTCAGCAGGTGGAAGCCAATGGGATAGTCTGTGTGGCGTGACCTTGGGTACTGCAATAGCTTCCTAACTTCTCCCCAGTTGTTTCTCACTGTCGCCCCCCCACTCTTTATTTCCGATTCTCTTTCATACACACACACACACACACACACACACACACACGAACACATGCACACGTCCAAAGTGACACTGTTAAGAGGCAATTCCTATCATGTCACTATGCTCAAAGTCTTCCCAAATCTAGCCAATTACTTCTAGAAAATGCCAAAGCCTTTATACTGATCTAAAAGACATTTGTCTTAGTTCATTTTCTGCTGACATGACAAAAATACCTGATTCTGGATAACTTACAGAAAAGAGGGTATTTAGCTCAAACTGAAAACCTAAACAGCATGGCACTGGCTCTGAAGCGAGCCTTTCTGGCTGTAGCACATAGCATCATGGTTAGAATGGTGTGCAGAAGGATCATGTGTAACCAGAGGAACCAGGAAGGGCCAGGGTGCTGTTTGTAACAACCTTCTCATGAGTGCCAACCAATACCCACTGGAAGTACATTCATTTCTCCCAAGGGCAGTGTCCTCTGTGAATTAATTACCATGCACTAAGCTGTTGAAAGGCTCTGCCACCTCTCAATACTAGCACCAAACCTCAATATCCAAACCTTAGCAGATCTCCAAACTATGGCCCCTCCGCCAAGTCCCCGTCTGCCAACCTGCTTTGTAGATATTCCGGGCACACAGCCATACTCATTTGTACATACATGACCTAGGTCACCTCTCTAGCTGTCTGGGCAGCTGTAGCAGCCCAGACCATGTCCCATAAAACCTAAAATATTGACTATTGTCTCCTTCAAGCCTGTTGATCCCTGGCCGACATGGTCCTGCTCACCTCCCAGACGGTCTCACGTGTCACATGACTCTTCCCATCCCTTTACCTCATTTCACACCCTCCCACCCGGCCCGCACACTCGCAAGTCTTCCCCTCCTGACGCCCTCTCGTGCTCTCCTCTCACCAGATGTGTTCCGGATCCCTCTGCTTTAATTTCACTCCATCCATTCCCTTTGACAGCTTCTGTCCTCCCCACCCCATGGTCTAGGCTTCTCCTTCTCAGCAACTCAGCATACATTTACCATCTTATTTCTGTTGTTCTATCTCCAAAGTAATTTACTTGTCTTTGGTCATTCTTGGCCGTGTCCTCACCGTGGGGAACAGCGCCTTGCTCATAGGACAGTCTGACTAAATGTTGATAAGACCAACATTACATCAAATTATTTAGAATGTCCTGTGCAACTGCAAGGTTAAACAACAGTGGCCTATTGGGGGCAGGCACAGTGGCTTCCCGATGCCACCAGGCTCCTGGCTCCTCCAGATTTCCAATAGGTGTTTCTCTCTCTCCCCCCAGGGAGTTCCTGCGAGCACGGGGTTCACTTTACCTCTGGCCTTCTATTCTGTTCTAGGTTCTCCTAAAAGGAGGAAGTGTCTGAGAAGACAGAGGTCCTACTATGTAGAGGAAGAACAACTCTCTACTCATGTTCCCATACCTTTAGCCAGAAACTGAGTCACATGGCCACCTAGTCCCAGGGGACATTAGGAACTAGGTCTTATGGTAGCATGCTGTTCCACTCTTTTTTTTCTTCCTTTTTTAAAATTTAAGTTAGAAACGATCTTGCTTCACATGTCAATCCCAGCTCCCTCTCCCTCCCCTCCTCCCCCCACCAGGACCCCCAGTCCCTCATGCACTCTCATTCTTAAGAAACTCAAAATCTCTCAGTAGAGAAAAGCATGGACCCTGGGCAATGACTTGTAGCATCAACCTTCCGGCCTCCTGTTTTCTTCTCAGCAAGAAGTGCAGGGGTGTGACTCTGAAACTCTCAGGATTTTTCCACATTTGTGGAAAAGTACAAACGACAGGACAGCTGGAGGCTTAGCAACAGCCAGGCTGGACTTCCTCCGTGATATAGACTCAGTTCCCCAAGCTTCACTTCCCACAACATTCAGACGCCCCCGGGCTGGCTTTCAGCAGCTAGAGACGTCCGCAGCCTGTGGGACATGCCAGGCAATGGATTCCATTGGAAGAGAAGAAGTGGACGCTGGGGAACTCACATACACCAGGTGACTACATGTTCTGTTGGTTTATGATTCCTGTAACTTAACCTCACAACATCTGCTCCTGGGAAACTATGAGTGGTGGTCGTGGTACAGCAAGGAATTTTTAAGCCTCCATTTGCAGAATTATAGAAACTTCAAGGAGCTAAGAATCAGACCAAGACTTGGAATTCTGGGCCACCGACTCCAAAGTCTATGTGCCCTTGATCATCACACTCAAGTGTTTAGTGTTCCAGAAAATCAATTCTCAGTGTTTACGGTGTTCGGGCACTAATACAGATCACTGTGCTGAGAAAGTATCACTCAACCAAGACTTTGATTTTGCTGAGTGAAGAGGGGCACAAAGAAATCAAAACCTATGCCCCTGCTTTTATCTATTCATTTTTTTCTTCTGAAAGCTGTTAGGTGAAGAACGCACATGTGCCTTCCTTGTTTTGTGTTTATTTTAATTTTCAGCTCCAACTTCATTTGTATGCATATCATTTGTCTAATGAGATTGCAAATTACTTGAGATTAGGAGTATCGCTTATTCATTATTGAGTTCCAATATTAAACATGACTGCACCGCCTGTGGATAGGAGCGTAATGAGCATACTGGGATCAATAGATTCCCGTTGGATGAAACAGAATTAATACTAGGAGGGTTTGGGGGTTGTAAGCAAGAGAATTCTACCTTGTGTGACCAGAGCAAGAAAGGGACTCAGTACTGGCAGGATAGACCCACACTCAACTTTGTAACATAGGAACCAAGAGAGGAGACCCAGCAAAAGCACAAACCAAAGCCCTGACTGAAAGATACTGACATTGCCTCCACACCCCTGTCCCCAGTCAACCTACACACCCCTACCCACAGTCTACACACCCCTACCCACAGTCTACACACCCCTGCCCAGTCTACACACTCACCCCTGCCTGGTCTACACACCCCTACCCACAGTCTACACACCCCTGCCCCCAGTCTACACACCCCTGCCCCCAGTCTACACACCCCTGCCTCAGTCTACACACCCCTGCCAAGTCTACACACCCCTGCCCAGTCTACACACTCACCCCTGCCTGGTCTACACACCCCTACCCACAGTCTACACACCCCTGCCCCCAGTCTACACACCCCTGCCTAGTCTACACACTCACCCCTGCCCAGTCTACACACCCCTGCCTCAGTCTACACACCCCTGCCCCCAGTCTACACACTCACCCCTGCCCAGTCTACACACCCCTGCCCAGTCTACACACCCCTGCCCAGTCTACACACCCCTGCCCAGTCTACACACCCCTGCCCCCAGTCTACACACCCCTGCCCAGTCTACACACTCACCCCTGCCCAGTCTACACACCCCTGCCTCAGTCTACACACCCCTGCCCAGTCTACACACTCACCCCTGCCCAGTCTACACACCCCTGCCCAGTCTACACACTCACTCCAGTCCTCAGTCTACACACTCACCCCTGCCCAGTCTACACACTCACTCCTGTCTTAGTCTACACACTCACTCCTGTTCCCAGTCTCCACCGCAGGGCACTGAAAGCTGGTGTTCACTGCAGTACTACCGTATCTTCCAGGTTATTCTGTAGTAGCAAACTGACCCTAATTGAAGTCTACACACACACATAGAGGTTGTTTTTCACTCTATTTGTGTCTCTCATCATCTCTCCTGTCCTCAGAGTTGCTAAAGCCCTAAACTCCAACTCAGTTTGATGCTGCATAATCCCAGGAGTGGAAGATAAATAGCACCAGGCTATATGCACACTAGCTCTTAAGGTTCCTGGTGCAGTGCATGCTTTGAAGTCCTTCTACTTTGCTAACTAAACATGCTACGTGACTCTTAGGGTAATGGGACATTGAATTTTTCCTCGCACTCCAAAAGAGAAGTGTGTAATCTCCTGTGGTGTCTCCAAACCTGCAATACCACCTCCACCCTGAATATTTCCTCACTGCATCTGCATTTCATGTCACTCATTCAAAACTCAGCGTCTTGGTCCATTGGTCACACATAGGTCATTCCCAGTGATTCACCAAAAGCCACACGAAAGAGAATGTGTTCTAATCAACCAGGAGGCCTCACAGATGACCAAATTCTTCCTCTTCCTTTACACTTGATATCTATACTGGACGTGTTGGTGCTTGCCTTTAATCCCCACACTAGGAGATGAGGCAGGTGTATCTCTGGAATTTCAAGGCCAGCCTGGTCTACAATTCAAGCTCCAGGTCAGCCAAAGCTGTTACACAGAAAAACCCTGTTTTGAAAACAAACAAACAAACAAACAGAAAACTTAGTCTCCATTTAATGTCTACACTGCCATCAACAGCAGGTCTACGCCAACGTATCTTATTCTAAAAGGGTTGACCTGTCCACAGCCCAAACATACTTGAACTCACCTGAAAGGGCTGACCTCTTTAAGGATTGCTGCGAGGCAGTTAAACATACTTGTGTTTTTAATAAACGTGCATTACCAAAGGAACTGTGTCTTAATTCTTCTTTTGCTACAAGGGAACCTTTTTATCAGCTTGGGAACAGTCCCTATGTTGAGGAACTAAACCTTGCAGCCCACACCTGCGCGCTCTCTCAAGCACATCTCCTGGAATGAGATTTGAAGAGTCTACAGCTCATCCAAGCCTCCTGTTTTGAAGTCTGTGGAATTCTAAAGTAGAGGTCTCATCTAAGCTGTGCTTAGATGATAAATGTTTGCCTTCAAAATCTCCACATTTTGGAATAATACTTTATACAGCAATAGATAATTAGTATATTCTTTGCTTTGCTCAATAAATATGCCCTCTGAGAGACCCCTTGGACATATAAGTGATCACAATAGAACTTAATTTGGGGGTTGGAGAGATGGCTCAGTGTTTTAGAGCCACTGTTCAGAAGACCTGAGTTCAATTCTCAGCACCCTTGTAAGGTGGCTCACACCCGCCTGTAACCCGAGCTTAGGCGGTGGTCCGGGATCTGGCGCTCTCTTCTGGCCTCCTCAGGCACTGCACTCGCATGTATAAACCCACACGTAGACAGACTCAAACACACACAGTGAAAAGTAAAATGTTTTTAAAACCTGATTTCTACCCTTATGGAGTTAATTAATAGAAAACCATGTTTCCATGTTGCAGAAATTAACAGTGTGTGTGTGTGTTTGTTTCTGTGTCTGTGTGCATGTGTGTGTGTGTCTGTTTCTGTGTCTGTGTGCATGTGTGTGTGTGTCTGTGTGGTGTGTGTGTGTCTATGTGTGATTGCTTGCCACAGAGTGCATGTGGAGGTCACAGAACCACTTGGAGTCAATTTTCTTCTTCACCACGTGGATCTTGGGGACGGAAGGCAAGTCACCAGGCTTGGAAGCAAGTGAATTTACTCCCAGAGCCATTTTACTATCCCCTAACCAGGGGTTTTAGTGCGCAAATGTTTGTCATGAACTTCCAAAATTGAGTTTTTTCAGTGGCTCACAAACTTTAAACTTTTATGTATTTATTTTTTTGCTTTCCATTTCACAGAATGGAAAATTCTCCATAAATGAAACAATGATTAAAGTTGTGATCTTGAAGACGTCCGTTTCCCTATAAAATTCCATAGCATGGCTCCCTTTGTTCGGTATAGAATTGACAGCCTTTCCCGGAGCCCCGTGCACACTCACTAATTTATTTAGCGAGCATTGGCTGATTATCTACTATTGGGCAGGCTCTGCAAGCAGCAGAATGAAGTCTCTGGCTGTGGAGCTGCTGTGTTTGCTCACAGTGTGTTTAGAGACGTGTTGATTGCTTCGTTTTGTGAGTCATGGTTTCAGCTACAATGTTTAGGCAGAGTGAAAGAATGGAATTGGCGAGCTTTAACATCACAGTCTTGAGAGCCGGTAATGCCCACTGAGCAAGGCACTGTCCTCCAGGACAGGAAACATAATCGGTATTGAAATAGTGCCTGAAACTCTTCCCTGTACAGTGCTTAAAATGTTTAAAGGAGGCTTGCAACAAATAAAGCTTTCGAATCAAAATGAAGTTTTGGTGTGCTTTTTCCTCAACTACCACTGCCCTCCTCACGAGAGCCTGTTTGAGGGAGCAAGTGAGGGAACTCGGGCTTCTGTCTTTCTGGATCCCTCACACTGTTGATGGAAAGCAGGGCAGGCGGGGGATGGGGGCGGGCAGGGTGTCTACCTTGTGAAGCAGATCACACTGGCATCCCCGGTTTACATTTGGAGTGTTGGAATCCATGTGATGTTTCCAGATGTAATAAAACAGTAAGCACCCCAACTTCTCTGTGATGGCTCTTCTCAGTTGTGAACTTGACTACATCCAGAACTAACTAAAATGCAAATGGCTGGGTACACCTGTGAGGGGTTTTTCTTGATTAAATAATTTGAGGTGGAGAGACTCCCAGTTAACCTGGGCCACACCTTCTGCTGGCAGCCTGTATAAAGGGCGTGGAAGAAGCAAGCTTTTGCTCTTCGCCTGCTGGCACCCTCTTGTTAGCAAGCCCAGTCCTGCACTGGATTTGAGCCTTCAGGACTCCAGTGAGTACTGAAGACAGCTGCGACCTCCAGCCTCAGGACTGAACAGCTACTGGATTCTTACACCTTCCCTTGGCAGACAGACACCATTGTACTAGCTGGACCACACCCCGTAGGCCAATCTATCCCATATAAATATATGTATATCCCAGATATATATGTAACAGAACTAACTGATAGAATCTACATATGTATTATGTGCACATGCCTCTCTCTCTCTCTCTCTCTCTCTCTCTCTCTCTGCCTCTCTCTCTCTCTCTCTCTCTCTCTCTCCTATCACTTCTGTTTCTCTAGAGGACACTGACTAATACATTTTCTTACTGAAGAGGTCCCTTTTATATCCTTCAAAGACATTTATGGTCTGGTTTAGAAATCAAGTGGTGTTGATGTTGGCTAAGGTATGGAGAAATAGGGATGGATTAGTGATTTTAAAATTAAATGTGAAGATGTAAGATTATATAAAATACTGGACAATATTTTACTCTTGAAAAGAGGTCAGACTTTTCTAAATTTACCAACATTTCAAGAGAAAAACTGACAAATTTAACTAGCAGTAAACATAAATTTATATTGTAAACTAAGTAACTAAATTAAAGTGAGGAAAATATCAAGCCATAGAGAATTACCTACAATGTATGTAACAGAGAAAGAGTTGTACATTGAATTCTATGTGTAGTTCATGACAATCAAGAATAAAAAGTTTGCTTCACAAGCTTGTAGATTTGTGTTCAGACCCCCGGCACCCATAGAAAAGCCAGGCACAATGGTACACACTCTTAAGTCTAGTAACGGGCGAGGCAGACACAGGCAGGTCCCTAGAGCTTATTGGACATCCAGTCTATTTAATGTCTGGCTCTAGATTCAATGAGAAATCCTGTCTCAAAAAAGAAAAAAAGATGGGGAGTAATTGAGGAAGATTGCACTGATGTCTGGTCTCCACTGGCTCTCTCTCTCTCTCTCTCTCTCTCTCTCTCTCTCTCTCTCTCTCTCTCTCACACACACACACACACACACACACCTGTGGGAGAGACTAAACTCAGTGATTGAGGATGATGGGTGAATAGGGTGTTTATCAACTTTCTGTCTGAATAAAATCTAAACAAAAAAGCAAGAAAATATATGAAAACATCTAAGGGTTGGAAATGTGATATGTTTTAATGAAAAACTAGACGATAGATCAGTGTATTCAGTAGAGTGACGCCGGCTAAAACGCTGGTCTCAGATAACGGCAGCTGCTAGTTTATTTTCTGCTGCTGTGATACCGTACCACGACCAAAAGCAACTTAAGGAAGTTTTTGGCTCACTGTTCATCATGCCACCACGGCACAGGGCAGAAGCAGACACACAGCTGACCTTATTCCAAACTGCACACGGGGAGAGAGAGAGAGAGAGAGAGAGAGAGAGAGAGAGAGAGAGAGAGAGAGAGAGAGAGAGAGAGAGAGAGATCAGAAAGTGAGGTGAGAGGTTACAATCCCTCAACTGACAGGCTTCCTCCAGCAAGGCCTTATTGCCTAAGGTTCCGTAGCCTCCCCCAAAGCAGGGCTACCAACTGGGGACCACGAATCAAATACACGAGCCTCTCAAGGACATTTCCCGTTCAAGCCACCATAGCAGCATTAGTTGGAACTTTTCTATGTCACTTTCCTAAGTTCTTACATGCATTATCTCATCTTCCCAATCCTACCAGGTTATCTGCCATTGTGGTCTTCCTAACAGAAAAAACATTAACACGTGGGATGGGGAACATTGTTCAATGCTTGCCCAGCCAGCATGCACAAGGTCCTATAGCCAACCTCCTGTGTTACAAAAGCAATATGCATGCATACAAACTTAGTAAATACGAATTCACAGGTTAGGAATACAGCTGGAAATATCTGCCAGTGTTTTGACCTGGGTCTTTATGACCTTGAGCCTAACATTCATAAGCACTGCTCTGGCACACAGAGAAAAAAGCAGCTCTAGCTGCCGCTGCCGCTGCTGATTACAGGTGGCAGGCACTGGCACGCCCTGTCCAGGAGGTGTGTTCTCAAAGAAGTAGTGCAAACGGGGGAGCCAGCTCCACGGGCAGCAGCAAGTGTGGTTGGACAGATTTAGAAAGATATGGAGGAGGGTGTAACAGGGTTTTTTGTTTTCTAATGCACTCTCATTTAGTACAAAGGGGACCACGTGTGTAAAGACACTCCCTATGTTTCAGAAGCTTACTGAGTTGTAGGGCGTGAGGAACCCGGTGGCTGAACAGCAGGGAAGATGACGAAGCTGGACAAAGACTAACACTATTCCTTCCTGATACTGATGAGAGTTGTTTAGAAAAGCGGTGGTGGCGCACGCCTTTAATCCCAGCACTCCGAAGGCAGAGGCAGGAGGATCTCTGTGAGTTCGAGGCCGGGCTGGACCGACAGCCTCCAAAACAATACAGAGAAACCCTGTCTCGTAAAACCAACAACAATAATAAAAAAAGGATTCTTCCAGGAGAACAGTGTGAGGAGAAATGAGGCACAGTGTGGGGCTCCTGGGAACTGTGTGCAGGAGTGAACTGTGCCACGGAAAGAGGGGTAGCCCGAATGAAAGGCGAACACCGTGCTGTGGTGGAGGTTAGTGCGAGTCACTCAACAGACTGGGCTGCAGTACCGTAATTACCTCTGAATGGCTTACCTTCCGGTGCTCACAGCTCTTTCAGGCTCTTCCACCAGTCTATCTGATTCCTTTCCCAGACTCTCCAACCCTGCAGGACTGAGCTGGGCTAGCCAGTGGAAGGCCCTAGCAGGAAACAGAGGTGGGTGGAGCTTAGGAGCCCGACCCCAACCTCAGGCTGTCTTCAGATTGCCATTTAAGTCCAGATCCCCACATTTAAACCTTGCCTCTGAGCGTTTGAGGAACACTGTGTTTTTCGTTTCAACTCATGGTGAAGAAGGAAGGCACAGTGAGGATTTGTTCGGGGTTGCAGACTGCTTGAGTAAGCAGCAGAGCCAGACTCTAAAGCGTTTTGGCGGATGCTTGGCATGGTGGTTGCTGGGATCCTCAACCCGCTTTTCTGTTTATACAGTGGTGGGGTGGGGGAGCCCTTAGTACTTAGATTGACTGGAAGCGTTCGGAATCATGGGCAGAAAATAATTTCATTTTCAATTGAAAAGTTTTCGGGCTCTGGTGAAAATCAGTACCTGTTTATTGTAAAACGTTCAGGGTTTTTTGTTTTGTTTTATTTTGAGACAGCTGTCTTTACATAGCCCTGGATGTCCTGGAACTCACTAGTAGACCAAGTTGGCTTTGAAGTCACAGAGAACTACCTGTCTCTGCATGAGTGCTAGGATTAAAAGTATGCAACACTATGACTAAAATAATTTTTTAAAGAATTTAAAGAAGAAAACACCAGAGACAGGGCTATAATAAACAAAACTCCTACGAGTAGTCAGGGGAGGGGAAAGAAAATGATAAAGATATATTTCATGAAAAAAATTAGTTAAAAAGTCACTACAAATCCAAAGAACCTGTTTGTAGCTGTCATTTCTATTCTTTCAAGAAAGCCCTTAGTCATGCATGTATTAGATTTCATTAAGCATTTTTCTGCAAGTCCGAGCACGTGTGAGGTCACATTTTATGCACACACACAACCTAAAAGCTTACACTTAAAACTTCTCTTCACACCAACATGATAGTCTGTGGAAATAGTCACCATTGTTATTCTTTGTGCTGCTTAATAGTCCCTCATGTGACTAGGCTGTAATCCATTCCAATTTTCTTGACTAAAAGACATTTGTTGTTTCCAGAAATCCTATGCTTAAATGAAATTATTCAAAACACCTTATGTTGTTTTTAAAAATATGCAAGGAGAACTTGGGATTTTATTTTTTTTAAGTCATGGGGGATGTGTGTTTGATACACACTAGCAAGTCACCGTCCCCCAAGAGAACCCCAATGTTATGCCAGGGCACATAGCCAGCAAGCCATCTGAAATGGTTAAGGCCACTTGACAGGCTCTAGAGTCACTAGAAGACAACCCTGCAGGCGCATCTGTGAGGAAGTTTCCCGTTGGGTTAACCGGAAGAGAGAAGACCTGTGATGGCTCATGGACCGGGCGGCGGGGGGGTGGTGGGGGGGGGTCGGCTGCGGCAAACGGAGACAAGGGAGTGAGCATCAGCCCAGCCGCCACTCATCTGTCTTGCTCCCTGAGTCTGAATGCAATGTGGCCAAATGCTCTTACTGCGTGATTACTCCATCGAGATGGGGAAAGTCCCCCTCAAGGTGCAAAGTAAACCCTTCCTTCCTCTGCTATTGTCGGGACTTTTGTCTCAGCAACAAGAGCAGTAAGAGGTACAAAACTTTTCTAAATCTTTGGTATCCAATGGGCCAAATAACCCCAGTAATACAATACCATGGCTCTTGTTTATTTTTATTTTTAGTACATGTGTATTATACATTGGCATTTCTTAAAAGATAACAGATATAGAGAAGTGTTGAAGCCTTATTTAGCTGCGAAGAGGCCCAGCCCAGGTTACTGGCACATGTGAACAGACGGGCAGGAGCAAGCAAGCTGGAAGGCAGTTTGCCAACGTAAAGGCAGCAGTGGGGTCTTCCCTTTCCCTGCATGTTCAGGGTATACCACCAGGCATTCTCATGTCAAACACACATTGAGCACTTCCTCCTCTATGTCTTTCCCCTTGCACTCCCAGGAGTGCCCTCTGTGCTCCTTGATGGCTCTACTTCTATCTTCGCGTCAGACGTAGACACGGGATCTTATGTATGTATTCGTACTCAAGGAGCGGCATGTGGGAGAAAGCACATGATGTTTGCCTGAAACTGACTTGATTCGTTTTAAATGATCCTCTCCAGTTGCGCCCAATTTTCTGCAAATGTAGCTTTATTCTTCCTGCGTGTGTATCACCTTTCCTTGACCCATTTCTCTGCTGTGGAACACCTAGCTTAGTCCCTACTCCAAACAGTTCTATAGGAAACTCTGATGCGCAACTGTGTCTATGAAGCACTGGCCTGGAGGCCTTTGGAGCTGTATGGTAGAACTAATTTTAGTTTTGTGAGGAGCCACCATACTTACTTCCATAGATACTGATATGTCTCATTGCCACCAGCTGTGTAAAAGGGTGAGCTTCTACCTATATCTGTACCAGCATTTGTCTTCATTTGTTTTCTTGGTCACTGCCACTCTGAATAGGATGAGAGGGGATCCCAATGTGATTCTAATTCCCACTTCCCTGATGGCTAGTGAGGCTGTTTACCCACAGCGCTAAGAAATATGGCTGTCTGTTCTGTTCCTACTGTGAGAAGCATGCTCTCTGGGAGGGAAGAGGAGACAAATGTACATCTGAAGCTTCAGAGGAAAGCATGTCTGCACAAATGACAGTGCCTTCAAGCTGCGGTAGCTTTGCTTTCTAAGTAATATTTGCTTTCCTTTCTTTTGACTCCATAAGTAATAATGCCTTGTGCAAAAACTAGTGAAGTTTAAAATATACTAGCAAATACTGTCTCGGTTAGGGTTTCTATTGCTGTGAAGAGACACCATGACCACGGCCACTCTTACAAAGGAACATTTACTTGGGGCTGGCTTACAGTTTCAGAGGTTTAGTCTGTTGTTGTCATGGTGGGGAGCATCGGCAGCAGGCAGCACTCAGGCAGACCTGGTGCTGAAACTGCTAAGACTTCTACAAGTTGACTCACAGGCAGCAGGAGAAAGACTGCCATACTGGGTGTGGACTGAACCTCAGTGAAACCCAAAGCCAGCCTCCACAGTGACACATTTCCTGCAGCAAGGACACACCCACTCTGACAAGGCCACACTTCCTAATAGTGTTCACTCCCTATGGGTCAAGAGTTAAACACATGAATCAATGGGGGCCATACGTATTCAAATCACCCAGTATGTTCAGGGTTATTATAACATGTGGAACCTTATTTCAGTTGTACAACTATAAGGTAGGTTGATTGAGCATCTCAGAAATAAGAAAACAGAGGTGAAAATGAATGAAATGGGTGACTTCGGGACATATGGTTGGGAAAGCAGCAAAGACAGCCGGTACCAGGGTGACCTCACACCACAGAGGAAAACTAGTTAGTGTGAAGCATGTTGCTTTGTGGTGAGTTCTCTCAACATGCACGAGGCTTCCTCAGGTCTTTGCTCTTCGTGCTCTACTGAGCATCACCCAAGTGTCTCCAGCATACAGGCTTTCAGTGGACAAGATGAGCAGGAACTCATGAGGAGAAATGAGAGGGTTCTAGAACAAGGCCTGAGCCATGTGGACAGGGATGCCTTCTCCTGACTGGGTGGAAAGTGGGCAGCATCAGGAAATCAACTTTGCACACTCACAAGGGGAGCCAAATCTTAGAGACTGGGAAGAGGGGAGTTTCCCAGGCAGGGAAGAAGGGGGATGGGCATTTGCATAAAGGAAACAGCATCTTCCAAGGTCATTTCAGGGAATGGAAAAGGTAGCCTGCTGACTTGGAACATCAGATAACAAAAAGGCTAGAGCCCAGACCATGCAGCATTTGTATATAAGCTAGTGCCACCCTCCTCCCTGTATGTCTGTGTAGTCTGGTGTGTTAAAGGCCAGAGAAGAACCAGGGGACCAGGTCATTAAGTCTTATACAAAGCATCTGATATTACAGAAGGGGAGCTTGGTGATGGTGTGGGATTCCTGGAAGCCTGCTCATCCATGCAAACTTTACCAGAAAGACACACAAAAAAGGATCCTTCACATTTTTTGATGTGAGGTTTTTTGTTTGGTTTTGGTTTAGTTTTTTTATATGACAAAATGAGAGCTAGACTTTAGGAAGAGTCTCAGATTACATCAATTGTAAAAAGTAGGAGAGGGGACAAGTTGATATGGATATGTATTAGGATGAAAACTACAGGATGGCATAGGATATGAGGGATAAATAACAGGTAACTCACAGTTACCCCACTCTCTCAGTCCCATCTTTCCTGAGATATGAATGACAAATAAAAATTATAGGCATTTAGCATGTACCATATGGTGTTTAATATATGCATTGTAAATGATTACCATAATCAAGATAATTAACACCTCTCAACTCATACATGTGACCTTTTCCCCATCTGATAAGAACACACACAGAAAACTTGCCTTACATATCATTATTCTCTACAGACACCATGCTGTACGCAAAGTCTCCAGAGCTGCAGAGCTCAGTAATCTACAATTGCAAGTCCATACGCTGAACAGATCCCTCTTCCCCTCCCCCTCAGCACCCAGTCACCGCCATACATTCATTCTGCTGTCTAACTGTGAGTGGTTCTTTTTAGAGTCACAAATCAGTGAGATATTTCCCTTAGCATAATGATGCCTTTCAGACTGGTCATTTGTCATAAATGGCAAGGTTTCCTTCTTTTTGAGTCTAAACAATGTTCTATGTCTTGGCTATTGCAAATTATGCTTCCATGAACACGGGAGTGCAAACAGATCCTTCAGATAGTGAATTTATTCCTGTGGATGCAAACCCAGACGTGGGGTGCTTGGATCATATAGTACTTCTAATTTGTATTTGGGGGGAATCTTCAGCATGTTTCCAGAACGGCTTTGTTAATTTCCCTTCCCATCAACAGACTACACTGTTCTTTTTCTCCACACCCTTGCTGATGCCTGTAATCTTTCAGCTTTTTGATAATTGCCATCCTAACAGGCATGAGCTGGCAGTTCATCATGGCTTGATTTGTACTTTCCCTTATGACCAGTGATGTTGAGTGTCTTTTCACACCCCCGTTGGCCATTGTTGAACGTTCAAACCAACAGTTCAAAGATGTCCTTCCCTCATCAACTCGTAATATTTACCACAACCCTCCAGCCCAATGTGGAATCCAGACAAATAAATAGATGGTAACGATCCAATGTAATAAAGACCCAGAAATTCAAAGTCCTCCAAGAGGGTGGGATGGTAGAAACAACCAAGGTAGTTTTGGAAGATCTGGGTGGGCTTCTGTAAAAGGAGGATTGTGTAGGAGCTGTGGATCCCCAGCTGAATGCGGCACGGTTTCTCCTAGGTGTAGGACACACAAATACCAAAGGCAATGCCGTCAGACGCAGAAATGCAGCAGACTCGCGCATATATATTGTATTTTTCTTTGGTTGAAAAAGAATAGTCGCCCTCTTCTCAAATTTACCCATTTTGAAGCTAAGCTGTCTAGAAGAGTGCCCACCAGAAACGCAAAGTGGCTTGGAACCACCCTGTGGCGTGCAAACCCTGGGACTTTAAATGGTAGGGTCAGATTCCTGCCCGATGAAACAAAAAAATCTAGTGAGTCCTGGTGACAGGTGGTTTATGACCGGACATTCGCTTCCCAGTGGCATCCATCGGCCTGCCTTCTCCACTTTCCTGGTTTGTTTCCCTCCACGCTGGAGCAAACCCATGCCGAGACAAGACACCAGCGTGAATTAGGATGCCTGAAGAGGGTGGCTGAGAAACACGCTTCTTGTGTGGGATGGTGGGAGGCTAAAAATCCAAGAAGCCAAAACCGAAAGTGACCCTCCGGCAAACACTTTGTGAACCGCTGAGATTAACAAACGACCATAGGGAGGTCGTTTGCCGACTCTCCCACCGCCGGAATTAGGGGGGCGACAGTGGCAGGATGGCAGCTTCCCTCTCCTTCTCCAAGCTTCCATGGGTCCTGGTTTCTTAGGCCGCTGCTCCCTCCTAGCTGCAGTCCTGGTCAAGGCCGGGGGGGCGGGTCTGAGGGGCGGTGCGGCGTGCAGATGAGAAATTAAAATGAAAACTAAGTGATTAGCATTCTCCGATTCCATTGGCTCTTCGACGCCCTGCTTTGCATATGCCCGCCCTTTGGCTGCCTAGGTTTGCTGGGGCTCAGCAGGGTTTTGCAGCCGTCAGGCTACGGCGCTTTAGTGTGGGGCGGGAGCTCTGAGATCCGCGGCCCGGATCCCGGAGCCGGGAGCCGGCTACCCGCCGAGCTGCGGCGGCGCTATCTGGGGCGGTCTCGGTCCTACCGACACTGTGGCCAGCGCTCAGAGGCTTCTGCATCCGTCCGGTCCCAGGGAGAAGAGGGCCAGACACTTTTATTTTGGAGGAAAGGCGCGGGTCCTGGCAGGAGCTTCCCTCCCGGCCTGGCTTGCGGCTCAGTGCGCCCTAGCGCTGGCCCCGACTCCAGAAGATGACTTCAGTCTCCGTCGTGCATCTTCCAGTGGTGACGGCTCGGGGAGGCAAGCGAAAGTAGTGGCATTTGCTGGCAACGCCAGGTGGGAAGGCTGTCCCCGTGGCCCTCGGTGCCTACAGCTGCTTGCCTTTCCTTCCCCTGGGCTCCCCGGCGGCCGCAGCATGAAGTGGCGCAGCGATGGCCAGGAGAGGTAAGAAGGCGGTGGTGCGAACGCTGGAGGATCTGACGCTGGACTCGGGTTATGGTGGTGCGGCGGACTCTGTGCGCTCGTCCAACTTGTCTCTGTGCTGTTCTGACTCTCACCCGGCGTCCCCGTATGGCGGGAGCTGCTGGCCGCCTCTAGCTGACTCCATGCACAGCCGGCACAACAGCTTTGACACCGTCAACACTGCCCTGGTGGAAGACTCCGAGGGGCTGGACTGCGCCGGCCAGCACTGCTCGCGGCTGCTGCCGGACCTCGACGAGGTCCCCTGGACCCTCCAGGAACTGGAGTTGCTGCTGCTGCGCTCGCGGGACCCCCGGGCAGGCCCAGCGGCCCCCGGCAGCCTGCCTAAGGACGCACTGGCCAAGCTCTCGATGCTGGTAAGCCGGGCTCTGGTGCGCATCGCCAAAGAGGCGCAGCGCCTGAGCCTGCGCTTCGCCAAGTGCACCAAGTACGAGATCCAGAGCGCCATGGAGATTGTGCTGTCCTGGGGCCTGGCGGCGCACTGCACTGCTGCCGCGCTGGCCGCGTTGTCCCTCTACAACATGAGCAGCGCTGGCGGCGACCGCTTGGGCCGTGGCAAGTCGGCGCGCTGCGGCCTCACCTTCTCCGTGGGCCGCGTGTACCGCTGGATGGTGGACAGCCGCGTGGCGCTGCGCATCCACGAGCATGCGGCCATCTACCTGACCGCCTGTATGGAGAGCCTCTTCCGGGACATCTACACGCGGGTGTTGGCCTCCGGGCTACCCCGTAGCTGTAGCGGTCCCTGCCCTGGCTCCAGCTCGGGTTCTGGCCCAGGCCCCGGCTCAGGCCCGGGTGCTGCCCCTGCCGCGGATAAGGAGCGCGAGACGCCTGGAGGGGGAGCGGCGAGCGGCGGCCCTTGCAGCGCAGCCAGTAGCGCCAGCGGGGGTAGTAGCTGTTGCGCCCCGCCAGCCACGGCGGCGACCGCAGTCCCGCCGGCCACAACCACAGCCGCGGCGGCCGCCGCCAACCACCACCACCACCACCACACGCTTCACGAAGCTCCCAAATTCACCGTGGAGACCCTGGAGCACACAGTCAACAACGACTCGGAAATCTGGGGGCTGCTGCAACCCTACCAACACCTCATCTGTGGGAAGAACGCCAGCGGTAAGTGACTGCGCCGATGCTTTCCTTCTCTCGCCCAACTCAGTCAACTCCGGGTTTAAGTTTGCTTCGTGTCCCCCTCCCGCGTCTCTGTGGCCACTTGCGCTGTCCGTTGGCTTTGAGGTGGCGACCAGACTGGAGACAGCTAGAAACCCGCGGGTTCATTCCTGAGCTTGGGATCCGCGTAGTTGACACTGGTAGTAAAGGTCCCAGATCACACAGGGTTCCGACCCCCCCCCCCCACCGCCCCGAGCTGGGCCAGGAGATGGCTGCCTCCTGCACCACGCAGGCAAAATCCAGCATCCTTTTGTTTTACATTCAGTTTATTATGCTATTTTATTCGGATCAGGCTTGAGACGTTTGAATCTAGGGACCTGGTTTGATCTTCAGGAGCCACATTGGAGTTTGGCTAAGATCGCCTGTCTGCCATGCAGTTCTCCCTTGCCCCAGGCCCTCTGGGGTCGCTGTAGGGAGGTGCGCTGGGAAGGCTCGGTCGCCTGTGGTGAAGGCAGAAGGGTAGAGCTGGGTGGGCCTGAAACTGTCGAGGGAGGTGTATGTATGTGGTGATGGGGGCGACAATGCATAGCCCCAAGTTTCCCCGAGCAGTTTCTGAGCACTGAAACCCAGAGCTGAGGGGCCTGGGAAGATCTAGAGATGGACAAGGCCATGAATTCCAATTTTCCAGCTCTGAAGGGCCACCAAGGACCGGGGCAGCAAGAGGAAGGGGCTAAGGCGTCTATTTCTGCGAGTTCTGATATCCCCTCATCGCGCCCTACTGGAGGGCGCTGGGTGGGTTTGAACCCTCGGTCATGGCGGCAGAGGGGGGTGGTGTTAGGGCGTTTGTTTTCCGGGGCTCGAGCTGGCGGTCCCTGTTTGCAAAAGCTAGAGCTAGACACTTCAAAGCTTCAATTTTCCACAGGAAATGGTAGAGGAGTAACTGGAGACTCTAAAAGCGAAATAAAACTTTGCTACATATTCCAGGCGGTTTGGCCCGAGGTTGCGTGGTCGGAGTGAAAAAGCAGCCTTTCTGGGTCGATTTCATTCATGTTGCAGCCTGTCTGTTTCCTCCGAGCCGAAGGAGAGGTGCATCTGGGCTGGCTTGTGTACCTGTGGGTGTGCCCGCGCATGTGTGTGCAAGTACCTTGTGAGTGTGTACAGGATCTATCCAGCAGACTCCCCGAGGCATAAAGCTCCAGCTTACACCGTTTGTAAATTTACTCTGATGAACTCTCTGGATCCTGTCACCTGGATGTGATCATAGCGGGGGAGGGGAAGAAGAGAGCAAAGCGTGTGTGCTTGCGTGCATGTGTGTGTGTGTGTGTGTGTGTGTGTGTGTGTGTCCCTACGTGCGCTGGGGGAGGGACTAGGATCAACCTTGATGCCCAACCCCGGGGGAGATTCTTCTGTTTCTCTGCCAGAGCCCTTCCTCCTCCGTGGCCCAAGGCATACTGCCCAGGGTACAGGACACACAGACATGCACAGACACAGGCACACGCCGCAAGCACACAGGGCGTCCCTCTGAGAATGGAAACATCTGGTGACAAAGCATGAGGCCACCCGTGCTTTTTCAGCATGGGGGATCCACCTGCAAACCCCCCAAGTTTTAAATTGTTCTTTGTTTGGACGCCTACCCTCACCCTAAAGCACAGACCTGCTTAGTTTTCCTCCCCCTGCACCCCCATCATCCCTTCGTCAGAATTATCTCAGCACTCCAACCCCTTAGCTTCCTCTTGGGGTTCTTTTTCTCCCTCAGTTTTCTTTTATGTGGGATTCACATTCCCCTTCCCCACTCCAAGGAAACCCTAGGCTGCAAACACCTTCGTCCAGCCCACCTCTGCCTGTCATTCTCCTAAGCTGGGATTTGGGGTGACTTTCTGGGCCTGGCCCACTTGTCTGTAGAATGCAGGTTTTAATACACAATGTGCCTCTGGCTTCTCTCATAGCTCTCTTAGGAGCCAATCTTTTTTCCAAACAGATTTTACTTTTAGGATCTTTAACCTCTTTTAAAGACAGCATTTGTGTTTATCCCTTTTGGAGTAAGGCTAATTTAAGGGGAGAGAAAACCACAGGGCTTGGTTTTGGGCAGAGTGAGTGAGTGGCGGTTTGGCCTTGAAGCCATCACAGACTTCCCCATAACACACATCTCAGCCTCTGGGACTCAGGGCTCTTCCTTCGGCCTTTTTCTGGCCCCAAACATACTGTTATTTCATCTTGATCTCTTCATCTTTCCATGGGCTTGTTCAAAATGGCCGGGCATGCATACAGAACAGCTAAGGAATGAGTGATTAACGTTTCAGGCATCCAAAACACACACTAATCATCAAGCCTGTTTCTTCAACTGATCTGCACAGCTGTCTTTTCTGACCTGCAAGCCTTACTAGGACCACACACCTTCCACAATGGATTTTCCCACTTTTAATTCAGTAGCATCACTTATTTATTCATTTGTGGATTCAACTGTTCTTCAATATTTATTGAACACTTTTCAAATGCCAGGGACTGAGTAGACACTGGGTAAAAGGCAAAACAGCCAGCACATTCCCAGGATCACTCTATATACATACACACACATACACACATACATCCTCTGTGTTCCATTTGTCTAGTCGATAGAGTGCTTCTCTACCATGCACAAAGCTCTGGGTTCAACCCCCAGCACTGAATAAACAACTCGGGCATATAATACTTGCAGCAGAAGTGGAGGTATAAAAAACGAGACGTTCAAGACCATTCTTGCCTGCATAGCACAGTCTGAGGCCAGTCTGGGCTGCATGAGACCTTGTCTCAAACAAATAAGCAAGAGTACTACTGTCATCTCCCTTGTACAATGCAAGAAACCGAGGCACGAATGGACTTAAGTGGGCTGTTGTTTGGGTGCAGATGGTCTACGACAGGACCTGTACTTAGTCACTGTGCATGTGTAACTCCAGCTACAGATGAGTTCCCCGTCTTCAGGCCATCCTACTTCATTACCCACACAATTGAACGCTGACTTCCGTACAATTTTCTGTTCTTTTTGTTCCCACTTACGCACCTCCTATACTCACTATCTAAATTGGAAGTGCTGTATTTTGTGTGTTTTCACATCTCCCAAGCTGAAGGGAGCTAGAACTTATTTGATGCCTGTTGAATTGCGCAGCTGCTGTGCTGTATTGTACAGTGGTGCTCTCAAAGACGCCAATTGCCTTTTGAACTTCTTGAATTTCATTTTTAATTATTAAGTGCATGCATGTGTCTATGCGAAATGTGCCATGCCACCTATGAAGAGGTCAGGGTGGATGGAAAAAAAGAAATAAAAAGGGAGGACATGACTGCTCTGAGGGGTGGTGGAGGAGGTTTATTGTGGATATGAGGGAGAACAGAGCTAGAGGCAGGGCTTCTGGGAGAGGCCAGAGTGGACACAGCCCTGTCATGTCCATGTGAGGAGAGGGGGAGGGAGGAGGGGAGAGCCAGAAGACCAAGAGGAAAAGATCAAAAGAGGAAGAGAGAGACTGTAAGTGTATGTAGTAGAGATACTCAAACTGGTGTAGCTGGCAGGACCAAGAGAGACTAGATGGGTCCCCAGTGTTTCTCCTTTTTGTTTATTATAAAAGGTAAGGACACAGGAAAGGGTGAATGGTGGGAACCAGGGCCTCTGCTTTTTAGACTACTTCCTGTTGTCTGGGAAGGGCAGCCCAGCCCCTGGGCTGGGTGCCAGCCATACCCTGGAACAGGTAGGGACTGAGAGATCCTGGAAGAGCCTGGCAGCCATGTCCCTTTCATATGGAAATAGGCCCCAGAGTTAGCAATTTGTCTTGGGTTGGAGACCTAACATCCCAGCCTTTCTGTTGATAATAAATGACAATCTTTTCTGTGACTACTTCTTGTTGACATTGGGGCGCTGACGTTAGGGGCCCAAGAAAAATGAAGTGCTGGCTAAGGCTGGGAAGAGAGAGAGAGGAGTGAAGGCCTTCCCTTGTGGTCCAGGCCTGGGGACCGTCTGAGGCTAGGTGCTTTGGAGCAGCATGTGAGTCTGCATGGCCTGGGCTAGCCTCTTTGGAGCCATGTAGGACGCAGATCCTGAAGGGACACAGGGCTGGCGAGTTTGGGGCAGTTTTCAGTCTAAAACAGTGGAAACCAGAAGACACTTCTGGGGATCAGTTCACTCCTTTCAGCATGCAGATTCTGGGGGTTGAGCTCAGGTTGTCAGACTTAGAGACAAGCAACTCCACCCTGGAGCTGTCTTGCCAGCGCTTGAACCATCTTTTGAAGGTTTTTCGACTTTGTTCCACACATACTGCCTTCTTTGCAAATGCCTCTCCTTTGGGTGTAGGTGCTAAACTGCCAAGGCTGGGAATCATGAAACTAGTGGCACTGGATTCAGAAAGCAAAGAGCACAGGGGGCCAGCATTAGCTGGGCGGGCCTTGGGTCCAGCATCAACTGGGCGGGGCTTGCAGCATTGATCTCTGTGGTGCTGTGAAGTCTTCAGGACCTAGAGCATTTGATTTGATCCATTGTGCTGACATTGAAAACAAGGGGGGTGCAGAAGACTTTTGTCTCGCTTAGTTCCTGTGTCTTAAATGGAACTCAACCTGGAAGTCCTGGATCACCAATCATCTGCCCTCCTCCCTAAGGGGATGCAACTCCTGGACTCCTGCTCATCCCACGTCTTCCTCCTAGTGCCCTTCAGAATGCTTGGCACGTCCTAACTACTTTCTACTACTGAATGTAGTCAGCATTCAGTCTGTAGGGTGGCCAACTTAGCCACCGGCCTTTTTAAGGGCAGTTGCTATGGGGTCAGTCTCCAAGGCCACACCTCCTAGATTTGGGTTCCAAGGCTGCTATTCTCCAGTTGTTTGTTCTTGGAGTTCCAGAGACAGCCCTCAGCTGTAAAATGAAGCTTGTAATTATGAGATTGTTTGTCCTAAGGATGTCAGTCTGGTGCCTGGTCGGGGTAAAATGATGGTGGCAGCTGTGATGATAATCTAGTACTGTAGTATCTGCCTTCTCTGTCACGCTGAATCCATGTCCCCATATGCTCAGTGTGGAGGGAGCCAGCAGGCACTGTGCTTTAATTGGGTCTCCATTTCTTTATATGTCCAGGACCACATAGTTTCATGTACCTACTTCAGCGACTGGCCTGTACGTGTAACTCCATGATCTAAGAAAGAAACTTATTTTATTTCATTGAAAAGAAAATCTGTCTTCAGGGAACTTCCTGCTCACATGTCCCAATGCTGTCCAATTTGCCCAGATGCACCCGTCAAGAAATTCAGCTTCCTGCATTTCTATGTATTGTAAGATACCCTTCAGGGGAAGAGGCATGATCCCCACGAAAGCCACAGGAATCCTCGCATGAAATTTTGTTAGACATTCAGAAAATTCTTCAGGGAAGGCTAGAAGAAGCAGTAGTTTGGCCAAAGAGAGAAGGATTTTCTGTTTGGAAACATCAGGCTCCAGTATTGGTTCTGCTGTCTTCTAGCTGGTGAATTACTATGATGAATTTTGTTCTTTGCATCCTTGTGGTGAGGATCACATAAAAAGAGAAACACATTTACAAAACCAAAGGAAACGCAAACCTACCATGGAGGACAATTACAGGGTTAGCCCGGTCTGGTCTGTGGAAGCGCCAGCTTCACAGTGGGCGCTTCCTGACACAGCTCCTTTTTAAGGGCAGGTTATTCAGGCTGCTGCTGACAATGCTTCTGACAATGCTATTGGGTTCTGCAGTCTGTGTTTCCAGGAGTCTCCAATCACTTTGTAAACATTAATTGGTGTGACCCCTTGCCTCAGCAGCACTGGTGAGGTGGGTGGGTTGACCCCAGGTCCTCTGCTTTTCTGTGACCCTGTGGTTACTGAGTCTGCACTCAATGCTTGCTCTGCAGTCTTCCTGACATGGTCGTGCCATTCTGTGCTGGACACACTGTCTCGCGAGGAGCTGGGTGTCTTCAGGGAACAGCAAAACTGTCTCAGGAGCCTCACTGCGCCATGCCTTTGGATTCAGAGCACATGTTAAATTAACTGGCTCTTTGTAAATTAAAGCTAGGAGTTTGGGTCAGCAAAGGGTTATTTTGGTTTTTCTGCGCAGGCATGTCAGTTCCACATTGGGGTGTTTGCAAGTTGTGTGTTTCCTGAAGCATCGTAATAATGACCTACTAAACACTGAGGGATCGGTGGGATGCCTGAGGTCACAGGTGGGGTGCAGACGACCTCTGAATTGGAAGACTCTCCTGATTCTGTTGTACCTGTAGCCTTGGACAGATAACAAGCTCACCTATAAAATGGGTATGATTATCATGCACTGAGAGGTAAATATAAACTTGTAATCAACCCTGGGGTCAGACATGCCAGTCAGCCCCAGGTTTCCCATCTGTAAAATGGGTATCTACTCATCCCAGTCAGCCCCAGGTTTCCCATCTGTAAAATGGGTATCTACTCATCCCAGTCAGCCCCAGGTTTCCCATCTGTAAAATGGGTATCTACTGTAGGAACAATAGCTACACTTGCAATGCTTATTATGGACCAGACACTGTTTTTAATGACTTCTGTGGATTATAATTGTTATAATCACATCAGCTGATATAAAAGACAATCTCCAAATCTCAGCAGAAGGTCATTATTGTTCACCTAAACTCTGACGGGGTGAAATGTGGGCGGGAGGAAGTCAGGAGTGTCATTTAGGTACCAAGGCCTGACTGGTTAGGAGCTTGCTTTGTGTATCTTCAGGTGTAGCCTGTAGCGCCCCTGCATCCATCCAGCCAGCAGATGGAGGAAGTCTGACGAAACAAGGGGCTTAGGAAGGCTGGTTACCGGACACGTCACTTTGTTGATGTGTCACTAGCCATACCTAGCTGCATCTGTCTTGTTACAGACATAGATATACATGTCTTCACGCCGTTTTCTTTTCTCTTTGACCACTGCTCCTGACCTGGTATTCAAAATCTCTGCATGACCCCCAGTCTCACTCACTGTGTTTAATGGGACTATTCACGGCCAGGAGACCTGTAGCAAAGCGATGTGTTTCCGAGTATCTGTATCCACACACCATACTGCAACAGGGTGGAATAACCACAGTGAAACTCCCTCTTCAGAAAGGGACTGCATGCATGGCCAGGGGCGACAATTTTGGATTAGGCCTGGATTCTGCTCTCTGGAAAGAATTGGCTGGTTCATTTCTCTTCATACTCCCAGGTCTATCCAGCGTGAAGATTTTTTTCCTTTATTTTTCTTGGCCATACTCACAGTGGGTCTTGCAAGGGATGGCCTCTTTAAAGGCCCTAAATCTTTTGTAATGGCATTCCTCCCCTTGAGCTTGTGGGCATCAAGCATTATTTCAGTGCTCTAACAATAAGACCTTTAAAATCCAAGCTTAGAGATTTTTGCCAGTGCAATGTAGTGGGATTGTCATTTGTGCTGTTGCGTTAGCCAGCTTTGAGTCACTGTGCTGAAATGCATGAAGCAGCTACATTTACAAAGAAAAAAGGTTTAGCGCATGCAAGGTCATGGAGCCTGATTTGCCCCTCCTCCGCCAAGGGTTCCATGGGAACAGCAATGCAGGAGTCAGTGATTAAAATGTGTGTTGGAGCATAGTCGCCTTTTAAGTCAAGGATAGAAAGAAAGGTGGGACTAAACCTGGGCTTTTAAGCATCTTTTTTAGTCAAACTACCAAAGAGTCAATCAGCCTCCTTCCCAAGGACATCCAAAGTGACTCTAAGTTCATCAACTAGATTCCACCAATCAGAAGCGCCATCTTGGAAATCAAAATTTTAATCACAATGAACTCTTGGTGGATGCTCAAGCCGCTCCCAGCAGACATCCAGAGAGTTAGCAGCCATACTCACAGTTATTTCTGAACCGGATTTTATAGCCTGGGTCATTCATGGCATCTTTACAACCCCCCCCCCCCAACCACACTTCTCTTTCTTAAGTTCATGGCAAGCACGTTGAAGCTTAGACGTATTGGGAGGCTTACAGCCCGAGGGGAGGTTTACAGCCCAAATCTTGTACTGACTTCACTTACATGTCTTCTTAATCTCTTCTATTGTTTGAGGGTCTAGAAATTGTTGTCTTTTTCACCTCTCCACTGTTTATTACTTTCTAATTTGACTTGCAAACTGGCTTGTTTGTACTGCAGCTAATAGCTGATAAACTCAGTAGGAGTTTATCGCCACATTCCATTACCCTATCTCCCCTAACCTCCTTCTACAGAGCCACAGCTCATCAGGCCTGAGTGTTGACATCTAAGTACCACAGGCGACAACTGAACCAAACATTGAGCCCTGCTTAACACAGGGCTCCAGTGTTCTGCCTTCTTATCATGTTGTGTATATTAAGCACCTCAGTTCTGGTAATAATTTCTATAATAGAGTAAGACTAATTGATGTATCTGGTAAATCCTAGTATCTTAGTGGCAGAACACAATAAAATTGTTTTCTGGGCTGGGAGTGTAGCCCAGTGGTAGACCATTTGCCTATCACATACAATATCTTTGATCTGTGGCACTGTAAAAACCAACAACAAATTTTGTTTTCTTTTCATACAGATCACAGTTGATGGGAGGAGTAAGAAAGATGGAATTGTTGCGTGTGAGGTTTTTGAGGGAGTGTTCTGGGCATAGGTATGCCAATCTGTTCTCTATTCCAATGACCACTACTCTGACACATGGTCTTAACCTAGATGCGAGGAAGCTGGGAGTTGTGATTTCTTGATAAGCAGCTAATGACCCCAGCCCCAATTTTATGCTCTTTAGATATCTAGCCACTTCAATACCTGTAGGCACTATTTTGCAGATTGGGAAGTTGAGGAACAGAAAGGTTAAAGACTTTGCCTAAGACAATGGCTTCCAAGTAGCCAGGCTGCGTTTGGGTGTCAGTCTCTCTGTACTTCCTTAAGAATGTGAAAATCAGTGTGTTATAATAAATAGTGAGATGTTCATTCTGCTCTCTCTCCCATGACACACTTTGAACAGCAGCCATCTTTGTCTTTATTACCGATGGTGTCTTCCTGTGCTGGAAGTGGTGTGGATTACAGCGATGAAGCTCTCAGGCATGAGAAAAAAATACAAGGTTCGAGGGACTCAAGTTTTCTACTCTGACACCCTCACCTTTTGTTCACAGAGGGGACTCTCACTTCCTGGACCAGGTGCTATTCTGGCCTTTCTATATCTTCCATGAGACCCTGTTTCATCTGCACATGGATCTTGTGAAATGAGTGTTTCTGATCTCCATTGTCCTGGGAAGGAAACTAAGGTTCCACTAAGTCCAGTCATGGTGTGAGCGGCCCCAATACTATAAGTGAGGGGTTTGGGATTTGGGCCCTAGAGCCCGGACTTTGTACTGTTAAAACCCAGTGGAGAGATCCGAATCCCAGTAACCACTATGGTGCCCAGAAGACCCTCAGCATAACCAACAGGTCATGGCTTCTTTCGGCACCAGTAGCCCTGATGATCAATATGTGTGAGCATGGGACACTTATAACCCAAGCTAGTGTCCCACTCCATGGCTTCTTGGAGAGTTGCTGCCGAGCCCTTCATCAGGTCATAGTGTAGCCTTGGCTTACTCACTACCCCCAAGGGACGCTCTGTCCACGCTCTGCATTAAGGACCACATACCGTTTCACAAGCAGAACTGAAGGCATGGGTCGGAGGCACACGAAGTGAGCTTAATCCACTTCTCTTGTGGTGGAAGCTAAACCTTGTCTTCCCCAAGAATCACAGAACCCTGTGTCAGGGGAACCAAGGTAAAAGTTCTGCTTTTACTCCCTGTAAGCCAGGTGACATGGGGAAAGTCACTTAATCTTTCCAGACTCAGTTCCCATACCTATTTAATAAGAATAATGGCAGTTCCCTGTCATAGGTTGTTGCTGGGAAGATTGAACAAGTTACTTCATGGAAAAGTAGAACAGTGTTGGGTGCCATGATAAATACTTGATGCAGTGGCTATTATTTTAAATGAGAGCCATGCCTCACTGGGTGGAAGATTTCAAATAGTGCACAAGTAATCGGATTTCTGGGATTCACCACTTGGTCACTGGGAAATTGGGTAAGTCACATAGACCCCCATGACTGCCTTCTCTTGTTCAGTGGTACTGTCAATGAAGCGTAACCCCCAGGGCTATTGGGAGGTGCCTACCATGCAGAAATTGGTGACTTTATTCTGTCCCTTGTGGCTGTCTCCACAGGTACTGTGTTAGATATTAGACAACATGGTCCCTGGGGCTTGGAGGTTTGTGACAAATGTTGTTTGTTCATCAAAATAGCAATGCATTTTGCATCTTGGCTCTTGACGCAATGGAGAAATTCCTGGGTTGTGCGTCTCTCCTGAAGTTTTTGATATGTTTGGGAGCATGTGAGTGGCCTCTGTGAAGAGAGCTGAGCTTGAGTAAGGTTTAAGCAAGGTTGATTTGGTGGAGAGAGTGGAAGAGTGTTCTGTAAATGTAAACAGCATGCGCAAAAGGCCCGTGGCAGAGCAGAGCCTTGTGGGAAAGAAGAGGAGCCTGTGCGGCTGGGATGGGGGAAGAGAGGATTGAAGGGAGCCAGGGAACGGTGGGGCCAAGCATCTGCCGGGGTTCCTGGAGAGCCTTCAAATGCTCTTTCCTCTCTCTCTCTCTCTCTCTCTCTCTCTCTCTCTCTCTCTCTCTCTCTCTCTCTCTCTCTCTCTCTCTCTCGTGTGTGTGTCCCTCTTCATATATGTGTGTGTGTGTGTGTGTGTGTGTATGTGTGTTTGGGCACACATGTGTGCATTTATTTATGGAGCTCAGAGTTCAATGTTGGTGTCTTCCTCTGTCACTCTCCACCTTACGTTTTGAGGCAGAGTCTTTCACTGACCCTGGAACTCATTGTCCAGCTAGGCTGGCTCCAGAGAGCCTCCTGTGTAAGCCTGTGTCAGTGCCCAGTGCTAGTATTACAGGCAGAGTCATACTTGGATTTTCTTATGTGGGTTCTTGGGATCTGAACTCAGGTCTTTATGTAGCAGATACTTTATCCAGACCTTGGGGAGCACTTTAGGAGGGAATCTATGATTAAATCAGTATTGTAAAAGGTTGTTGTGGATCACAGTGCAGAGAAGGGGTGAATACAGGAAGATCAGTTAGTACTGTCATCCCCCCATTTGGTATGAAAATAATCTGAGGATGCAAGGCCTTTGGGTACTTGTCCAGACAATCAACACCAGAATGGGTACTCAGGTCTCAAGAACCTCCCACTGCCTTCCTCTTTCATCATCACTCCAAGGGAGCCGGTGGTTCCAGTGGTAACACTCTACTAATGGGGAAACTGAGGCCTAGGGTGAGACATTGCCTTGGCTAAGGCTACCAGACAGAGCAGCAGTCAGCATTTCATGTGACCAGATTCTTACTCCACTTCTCATCCCTTGTCCGCTGGGAAGGAGACCCCGTCTGTTGTCTTCCGGTCACTTCCAGGAAGCAGAGCCCCAGTGTGGCATCATGCATTTCGCTTTCTGTCTCACAGTGGATGTGAGCACTGCAGTGTGCAGATGTGAGCACAGCAGTGTGCAGATGTGAGCACAGCAGTGTGCAGATGTGAGCACCGCCGTGTGCAGATGTGAGCACAGCAGTGTGCAGATGTGAGCACTGCAGTGTGCAGATGTGAGCACAGCCGTGTGCAGATGTGAGCACCGCAGTGTGCAGATGTGAGCACCGCAGTGTGCAGATGTGAGCACCTCAGTGTGCAGATGTGAGCACCTCAGTGTGCAGATGTGAGCACCTCAGTGTGCAGATGTGAGCACCGGAGTGTGCAGATGTGAGCACCGCAGTGTGCAGATGTGAGCACCGCAGTGTGCAGATGTGAGCACCGCCGTGTGCAGATGTGAGCACCGCAGTGTGCAGATGTGAGCACCGCCGTGTGCAGATGTGAGCACCTCAGTGTGCAGATGTGAGCACCGCAGTATGCAGTTGTGAGCACAGCGAGGTCCGCTGGGTGTCCGCTGAGCCAACCAGAGCGATGGCGGTGAAGACACGGCGTGCCGAAAGAGGAGTGGAATGAACCTCTCTTGGCACATTGACACCTGAGAGCCAGTCAGGGTGGCTGCCGGAGAAACGGGTGGAAACCGCCGAGAGCTGTGACTGCCTTAGGGGTCGCGTGGATTAACCGATTTTCTTTGGGTGGCATGTCTTATTGTTTGTCCCTGATGCAACACAGTACCACCTAGGGAGCTGTGGTAAGCATAAGCCTGCCAGGGAGGGTATGACAGGGATGTGACCCCATGAGAGACCACGCCCACGCCCAAAGAGCAAGAAGTTGAGGAGAGCAGTCTCTGCCCATTGGCACTCTGGTCCTAGTCCCTTCCTGTCTTTCCCTTCCCCTGTCTGTCTTCTGCAGACACCATTTTGGGGCTAGTTATGGGCTACTTTTCAAGATGGAGGTATTCACATCACTGACAGTACTGGGAAGAAAGGGGATGCCTGGGAGATCCAAACGGAAATCCCAAGCACAGAAGCCTCTTAAAGTCATGAAGGGGTGGGGCAGGGCCAGCATGGGAGTGAGTAGGAAGAAAGAGGACCAGGAAAGAAGCTCTTCCCAGAGTGAGGCAGGCAGAGAGGAAGAGCCAGCAAGGGAGGCAGCAAAGAGCAGCTGACAGGTCAACCGAGGGAAGGCTGGGCTTTCTTGGAGAAGGAAGGGCGCGTAGCGGTGGGTGACATGGAGATGTCAATGTGCTCCCACACTGTGGACTGCCCCTGCCTGGTGCTTACAGGCTGCCTCAGACCGAGGAAGAGGTGGGAGCTGTGTGCTCAGCAGAGTCACATCACTTGCCGTGGACCAGAGGGCCTAGGGAGTGAGTCCTCTGTATTCACCCATGAGGCTTTCGCTCGGGCTTCATCACTCCAAGCTTGGGGGAGGGGAGGGAAAGAAGTGTCCAGCCCTCATTGACACACTCCCTGACAGCGTTATATATTATTGACACAATCCCTGACAGCATTGTTCATCTCTCATATATTTTATTGGAACGGGGCTTTTGTACAGATACTCAGTTTGGAAGCACTGGCCTGGAGTCTATCAAGGGCTTCCTGCTCTAACATCCCAGAGGCTGTGGATACCTGAGTTTGGAACCCCAAAGCATGATGTTGAGGTTCCCAGAAGCAACTGGGCCAGAGGGCTTGGGAGGAAAGGGAGAGGTGGATTCTGAACTTGGAACCCTTTGACAGCTCCAGATTGGAAAAAAGATGGAAGACACCCACTATTGGAACTAAACTGAGCTGGGAGCTTCAAACGCCTAGATGCTTCAGAGTAGGGCGTGCTGTCTGGTATTAAGGACCCTGCCTTTCATCCATGCAGAGAAGGAATGTGTCCCTTCTGTGCCACATCCTTACTCCCCCGGTGCCACTTCTCATTCCAGGGAGCAGAGGCAGAACTCATCAAAGTCATCTCTAAGCCAAAAATAACCCTGTCCAGCCAGACGCCCCTCAGCCTTCCAAGCCACTGCGCTTGCTGTCATTGGTCAGCCGGCAGCCGCTCTCTGGCTCCCAGGAGGCTGTCTGTTAAAACTGGCTTGCTCTGGAACTCAGGGAGCTTGGCTTTTCATCCTAAGAAGTTTTGTGGCTGAACAGACAGAATCGCTCCTGATTCCCAGACCTCGATGTAAGCAAATGGGGATGTGAGGTCACTGAGACTCGTGGGGCTTAAGTTACTTATTCACAGAGCTGTCTGATCTGGCTGGTTTGACCACCGTCAGTCTGTGGGCAGATAGTCTGGGCTCAAGCCCTGCACTGTCCTTGACCGGCTTCACTGCTTTGGGAAAGCCCTCATGATGCAGTTTCTTCTCTCAGCTCTGTGGCCACCTCAGTGTTTAGGGACTAAAGTGAAACAAGGCATCATTCATAAACACTTAGTGAGGGCTTGGCGCACTCCCAAGTACATCACAGCACTTAGTTTAACCATGCTGGTAGCATGTACTGGCCACCATCCTCTCGCTTCTACAACACTTGGCACACAGTAGGTGCCTCACCACATCTGAATAGTGAGTGATGGGGCCATGGCATGCATACTCAATAAGACAGGGATCAGTTTAACACACTGCCATCTCTCTGACACTTAAGAAAAGTGCCGGCTGGCTGGAATCTGCTTCTGTGCTTCTGAATTCTAAAATCCCTGCATTTCAGAGCTTGCTTCTCTTCATATCTACTTTCTGGGTGGGAGATGACACCATACCCTAGTTCAGAATCGGCTACCATGTCAGTGTGGACTCTTGGATCTTTGAGCTCTGAGATGCTCTGTGCAGCCCGCACCTCTATGCAGTCTGGACCTTAGCTGGGGTTTATAAACCAGACACTTGGGAACTGGGAGGAATTCACAGACTTACCTGGGGTCACCACTAGCAGGTGAGCGTGGTGGGTAAAAGTGGATGCTAAGCCTTAGAGATAAGGAGTCCAGCCAAGCGTGGATATCACTCTAAAACCTAGGGCGATGTCTCCATGACACATGTGCCTTGGTTAAAAGACAATAACAGGCTCTGATCTCTGTCCTTACCTGTGATCTTGTTCAGTGATCCAGCCACAAGCCAGCCCTGCAGGGCACTGTCCAAACACCACCTCATTTACTCCCTCCTACACCACCTAGGAGGCCGCATTACTGCTTCACTGCAGCCTAGGAAGCTCAGACAGGCTGTGGGCTGGCTCAGAGCTGTACAGTGAGGACTCGGGAGCTGGACACAGCCCTGGCCACCCAGCCCACTCTGCCCACACCCTGCTGTGAACCACACTGGCAGCTCAGCAATGGAGAAGAGGGTTGAGACAGGTTCTCACTGTATAGCTCCAGCTAGCCTGGAGCTTGCTGTGTAGACTAAGGTGGCCTTGAATTTAAGGAGAGCCACTTGCTTCTGCCTCCCAAGTGCTGGGATTAAAGGTGTGCACCACCGCACCTGTCTTATAGTCACACCCTCAAGGGTTCCGATGATGTGAGACAGTCCCAGAACAGGAGTTCAGTTCCATGAAGTGGAGTCAGGGGCAGTAATTAGGTGAACTGTCAATCAACTCCATCAGATTGGAGATGCAGAAGTATAAGTCCAGTTCTTTCCCTTAGGGCTCTTTGTCTGTGGTCTTGTCCTCTCTGCTTTCCCTTCTAATCCAGTGGCTCTCAACCTTACTAATGCTGTGACCCTTTGATACAGTTCCTCTTGTGGTGACCCCCAAACATAAAATCATTTCATTGCTACTTCCATAAATGTAATTTTGCTACTGTTACGAATTGTAATGTAAATGTCTGATATACAGGATACCTGATTGGTGACTCCTGTAAAAGGGTTTTTGGCCAAAGAAAGTTTGTGACCCCCAGGTTGAGAACCACTGCTCTAATCCTCCATCTGGGAGATGGTGCAGTGCCTACTAAGTGCCAGACAAGCACACACTAAGACAAGCACACACTGTTGCCAGTGTCACTGCCGGTTTAATGACAGAAAGGACTGTAGCCATTTTGCCCTCAGAGCACTGTGACACTTGTTGGTTCCAATACTTTATCTGAGCTTGTTTAACCTAGAGTGCCCATGGGCTCACTCAGGCCAGTTTTCTCTTCCCTCCTCTACTGGGCAGCAACCGCACTTGCTATGGGATGGAACTGAGGGCGCCTGCAAGATTGGAGGAGATGCATAGTACGTATCAGCTTACTCCGACCGTAATTTTGGACCCTTAGTGTCTTACCCTCCCAATTCCCTACATGTGCATGGCTTGCAACCTCCTGTCATTCATTTCTATTTTATTCACAGCCACCACCCGGAGTAGATACTCATATCCTAATTTACTCAGGAAGAAGCAGAGTGGGCAAGACCACGTGTCCAAGTGACGGGCAGCTTGGGTGTCATTTGGGCTCCTAATCTGCTCTCTATGCATTGCTAGAGCTCAGGCGTTTCAAGAACCTAGATGGAGCATCCTGTGGTGGAGAGAGGTCCTGGCGCCTCGTCTCAAGGCTGCTCAGGACACACAGCTGACCCTAGCATTTGGGTGTCCCAGGTGTTGGAGGTTTTCTGCCCGCTACCCTGCACTGTAAGCTGTGTCCCCAGTGGCATCTGCTGTGGCCTCACCCTTCCTTCCTTGGCTGTGGGAGGCAGGAGGGTCCCCCAGGAGCTCTGAAGACAGTTTGCTTTGGGCCTTAGATACAACTTCTTGGTGGTCAGGGAGCCCTTAATACATGTTCTCTGAAGGAAGAGAGGCTGAAGGGAAGTAACTTCAAGATCATCTTGGAGTTTCTGCAGCCCTACAGAGGACCACTGAGCTAGCTGCCTTTCCATTGGCTCAGAAAGAATGTGTAACCTCCTCAGCCTTTCCCAGTGACAGCCTTTCCTGAGAAACTAGGGCTCAATTGGACCAGATTCCTCCTGAAGGAGCACATCGAGTCCAGTGTGCCATACACTTTCTGTCGTCGTGGGAAATGCCCTATGCTGCAGTAGGTATTGAAAAATGGAGCTGGCTCAGTCATCCACCTTTGCTTCACTTGGCAAATGCGAACTGAAGAGATGTCACGTGCTAGAACTCTTCTGCACCTGTTCATGGAGTCTGCTGTGGCTGTCCACCATGCACCGTGTTTTCCCGAAGTAACGGAGTTTGCTGTGGCGGCGAAGAGGGTGACTGACTGCATCCGTCCTGGACGCTGTCAGGACAGCTGTGTTTCCATCTGGATGAAGCAACGGAAGCGTTGGTGTCAGTGCTGCAGGAGTACAGAAAACAGGCAGCCTGAGCGTGTGCTCACGAGAATGTGCATGTGTGTTTTCTCTGGGTGTCCAGGTGTATACACATGCTTTGTGCATGCATGTGTTTTCACACGTGTTGTATTTGTGTGTGCTTATGAATGTATATCCTGTATGTAGTCATGTGCACATACATTGTGTCTATATGTGTGTGATTGTACCTGCATGTATGCATTCATGTGCTATGTTCTTGTCTGTTCATAAGTATTTGTGCTCACAAGTGTGTGGGCATGTTCCGTGTGTATGTGTACATGTGTTGCACTGTGTGTGTACATCTCTGTGTGTGTGTACTATGTTCCTATTTACACATGAGCGTGCAAGCACGTACACACAAGTGACTATATCAGCTAAGCAGAATTGCCTGAATGACTTTCTATACATGATGGCTATTTTTGGTTGTCAAATTGACTACATCTGTGCGGGATTTTTTTTCTTAATCCAGATTAAAAGGCTGACTTTTAATCTGGATCTTTTGAGGTAGGAGTATATATCTTTAATCCAGATCACCTTTAATCTGGGCTACACCTTCTTCTGAAAGCCTGTATAAAGGGCATAGAAGAAGGAAACTCTCTGCTTGCCTTTACTCTTATGGTAAGTCTATCCCTTCACACACATTTTAGAATCCAGAATATACTGAAGACCAGCTGAGACCTCCAGCCTCTTGGACTCAGCAACTACTGGATTCTTGGACTTTCCATTTGTAGATATGTCGGGGAAGTCCTGTGTATATGTCAATAAAGCACTGTCTGGCCAATAGGAATCTAGATAGGTGGGGCTAGGAGTCCAGGAGGATTCTGGGAAGGAGAAACACAAGAGAGTCAACATGTAACGCCATGGGGTAGGAGCCCGGAACTATTCTCCGGTAAGAGACATACTTAGATTAACAATTATGGGGTAATTACTTAAGTCAGAGCTAGCCAGTAAGAAACAAGCAAAGGCCAACAGCTTCATAACTAATATAGCCTCCTGTGTGTTTATTTGGGACTGATGCGGCTCTAGAACCAGGCGGGCAGGAAGGCTTCTCTCAAGGAAATAGCTTCTCTTAACAGTAGATACCCATTGTTGGACTAGCTGAGATGCAGCCTGTAAGCCAATCTAATAAATGCACTTTTCCATATATGTAAATATAGATATAGATATATGTGTGTATTCTATCATATTCTCTCTCTCTCTCTCTCTCTCTCTCTCTCTCTCTCTCTCTGTTCTTCTAGAAAACACCGACTAATACATTGTAGTTTCTTTGTACACAATCATGGAGGAAATCTTGAGGTCTTCATAGACCCTCACCTCCAACAAACACACCCCACTATATTCACAGTGAATACTGAAAAAGTGTGTGATGTGTTGCTTTGGGCATAGTTGGCTGCATGAACATATTCTTCCTTGGGAGAATGTTCTGGTTTTCCTGGCATGGTCATGAATCCCCAGAATTCATGAAAAATGAGCACAATCTAAGCAGTCTACTCTTTCCAAACGTAATGAAGTGAATATGGATGTCTGTTGACTTCTAAATAACGGTCTGGCCATTTCACTACAGCTACTGATTCTGGCTTTGCGTTGTTCAAAGATGATCAGTAAAGTTACTGGCTCCTTTCTCGGGCCTGAGAACCAAGTTCCTTTGTGGAACACAGCGGTTCTTTGCTTCAACATCAAGAAGCCCAGTGGAGGCTGGCCTGAGCCAGGTTCCTTCCGGAATATCCTTCCCCAGTTGAGGCATTGCCGACATCCTCACGACATGTGTACATTCGAACTCCGCGCTCTGTAGCTGTCCATAGACTCTAGCGCGGAGCCAGTGCCTCCTCCCTTCCTGTGATGGCACAGTGAAGTCTGTGGATCTGAGCTGGAAGATGTTTGGGCTCAGACACCTGGAGGTGGGCAAGGGGCAAGATGGAACCTTGTTTTCATAATTTGCTAGAGCCCTGGCGTAGCTCTCAGCAACAGATACCCCCTCCCACACTTGCACTCCTAATTCCAAGCATCTGTTCAAGGTGCCTGCCAGGACTGACTCTATTCCTGTCCTCTTAGCTTTACTCTCCAACTCAAGCCTGCATCTCTTCCCTTCTCTAAGTGACCATCGCTCTTGCTTGCTGTCCACAAAGGACTTGGGGTGCATTGTTTGGAAACTCAAGCCTGCATCTCTCCCCTTCTCTAAGTGACCATCGCTCTTGCTTGCTGTCCACAAAGGACTTGGGGTGCATTGTTTGGAAACTCAAGCCTGCATCTCTCCCCTTCTCTAAGTGACCATCGCTCTTGCTTGCTGTCCACAAAGGACTTGGGGTGCATTGTTTGGAAACTCTTTGATGTTTGTAGCTATGTCTGCTCTTCCTGAAGCCACAGAGCCCTTGGAAGCCAGGTTTGGATTTTCTAGTTACTCTGTGTGTTTTCTGCTCTCCACTCACTGAGGATGCCTCCCGATCAATATTCCATCAGTTAAAGCACGGTCTCATTTTCAATTAACTCACTTTCCAGAGGTGAATGTCTCACACTTGACCAATACTTGATTTAACTGCATTGGAGAGCCCAATGCCAGATTATATTTGGCAGGCATCAAACCAAAACAAGGTGACTAAAACAAAGTAGGGAGTTGATTTTCTGTCCAAGATCGTCCATGGCTAGGAGATGAGTTGTATGACATTCTAGGCTCCTTCTGTGTTTCTTCCCTGCAATCCTTAGCACATGGTGTCCAGTTTCCAGGTAGCTTCATAGCCCTAAGATTCTATGAGTAGCTGTGGATGGCTACCACAGCTCCAATAACCTCAAATACATCTTATCTGAGACGAAGAATAATGAAGAGGAGGGAAGCATGCCTGCGGGTGGACCCCGCTCTTTGGTATGACTTGGCCACTCTAAAGCTCTTGCTGCAGTTTGATTCAGATGGGACACTCCTGCAGCTGGGGCCAGCTGTTCCAGGATTTCCCTGTTTAGAGCAGATGCTGAGCTCCCCAAAGAAAAGCTGAGCAACCTAGGGATGCAATGAGAGCAACAGCAACAATGACTATCTAGTGATGTTGTATTCCCAAATTTGAGCTGGTTTTGGGCAGGTGTCAGGGTAGGCTTTGGGACAGGAGTGGAAAGGACAAAACATGAGCTATGAGCTAAGAGGGAACATTGGGTAGGAAAAAACGAAGGATGCATTAGAGAGGAAGATGGGCACCCAGTCCTAGGCTCTATGATCTCAAGCAGGAGTTCATTCCGTACCGACCACATTCCCAGTGTTTTACAAGGCTATCTCATTTGATCTCCAGAGTAATCTAATTCCACATGATGCAAGCTTCACCAGACCCACTTACTGAGGATGTTAAGTGATATATCTGAGACCCCTTCACCAGTAAGCAGCAGAATTGGGGTTCAGGCCAGGCAGGCATTCCACTGTGGGATACTCCTGGGGTGATTTTCCATCAGAGTTCAAGGAAGATGGAAGCAAGGGCTAAATTTAGAGGATGCTGTGGCAGAACCTCAGTGAAGGAAGTGCAGAGGGGCTTGAGGAGAGACACCCCAGGTCAGGACACAGCCTTTTGTGGTAGTACAAAGAGGACATTTGACAGTCAGATGTCTCAGAAACCAGAGATGATAGATCCTTCTCCCTGGCTGCTCTTCTTTTAGCTATAAGCAGTGGGTGTAGGAAAGGCAGAGCCCTTGGCTGCTGGCTGCTGGCTGCTGACTGAGGGCTAGCTGTACGCAGCCCCATCCCTTCTGTTCTTTTAGAACTGAGGAAATGTGTCAGGGCTCTCAGGGACCAGGCACAAGAATGGAGTGCTTATGTGATACTTTGCAGTGACCCTACCGGCCAGGGGGTAATTGGGGTTTCATCTGATCTCCCTAGAATGCTGTCGTGTTCTGCAAACCTCCACAGCAACGCTAACACTTCCACTCTCATGGGGCCAGGGAGTCGCTTCAGCTGATAGCTGGGGTGTGGGGACTTCACTTACTGAAGCCGTCTCCGTGCCTTGGGGAGTGTTAATTTAATACAACTAGTTCTGTGTGGCTGAAATTTATGGGGTCATATATGATCCTTGCCCTGTTTTAGACTAGGAGATATAGTATTGGATAGGGTGAACTCCTTGTCATTTCAGAGTTTCAATTAAAAATTATTACACAATAAACAATCCCAAGAGGACTGGAGAGTTAGTTCAGCTCCTAAAGGGCTTGTTTGCTATACAAGCAAGCATGAGGACCTGAGTTTTATCCCCAGAACCCACATAAAAATGATGGACAGACGGTTGTAATTCCACTACTGGGGAGGCAGGCAGGACTTCTGAGGCTTGATGGCCAGTCAGGCTAGGTTACTTCGTAAATCCAAGCCAATGAGAGACTCTGTCTCAAAGAAACATGGTAGGTAGTTCCTGAGGAATGATACCCAAGGTTAACTGACATACACACAAGCATGCATGTGCACACACACACACACACACACACACACACACACACACACACCATAGTAGCAAACTTTTATTTTGATCTCATGTTTGTGTGTCAGGAGCTAAGGAAGGACTCTAATGGTGGGCAGTTTATCCTGGATGTGGTGGGGCCAACTTGGTGGATGGGACTGATAAATATGTCCCCATGATGGCAACTGTACTCACATATTTGGCATCTTGATGCTTCTGGACTCTTCTCTGCATCATGTCTTGTCTTTAGGGGTCATCCTACACATGGCTTGGGCTCTCCAAGCCGGCTTCTCTTGGGACAGCGGCTCCTCTTCCATGATGGCTAGCCTCCAAGAGCCAGGAGTGGCTAAAAGCCCTGTCCAAAAGTAGTGTGATGTCACTGTCATCCCTGCCAGATGACAAAGCCGTGCTCGTAGAAAGTGTGTGCGGAGGAGACTTCGTCTCTTTGGAAAATGATTGGCCACATAGGGCATCAGAATGGACTTACTGTGTAGGGGCTGGGGAGATGACTCAGTTGGTAAAGTACTGAGTTCAGTCCCCAGAACTCACATAAAACGCTTGTGTGGGGTGTGCACTCGCAGCCAGCGATGAGAAAATGGAGACATGTGGCTCCCTATGCCCCACCAGCCAGCCAGCCATACCAGCTGAATGAGCAGATTCCATTAGTGAAAGATAGTCTCAGAAAACGAGATAGATGGATTCTGAGCAAAAGCATCTTTGTCATCCACACACACATGCACACATGTGCATAGTCACCTGGACAGGAGCCTGCGTGCGCGCGCGCGCGCGCACACACACACACACACACACACACAGAGCAGGGCTACTATTTAGTTAGTCGTAAGGCAGGGCAGTGATCACACAATGAGAACACCAGGGACCGAGTGGTAGGGTCTCAAGTCGGGTGGGGCAGGGACACAGAAGTTTCTAGGAGAAAGGTAACTGACCTGACTTTTGGAAAATGAATAGTTGTGCATTCCAGAGAGAGGAGCAGCATATGTGGAGTTGTGGCACTGGCAGGTGATGGTGGGGTAGGATGAGGTGGGATGGGGTGGGGTGAGGTGGGGGGTGGGGTGAGGTGGAGGTGTCCTCATGACAGTTTTAATCAGAAAGCCTGTTCCCATGCTTCATTGCTTATATTTAATTGTAATAGGGCTTAAGTTTTACACATGCATATTCGGTGTGTGTGTGTGTGTGTGTGTGTATGTGTATTTACATGTATACCCAGAAATAAATGTCAACTCATAGATATGTGCATCTCCATATCCAAATATATTTATATGCATGTATGTTTATATTCTAGAGCTCCCTAGTCTTCCAGTTAATAAATCCTGACTGTCTCATGTGTGTCAGACAATATTTTAAGTGATGAAGGAAGGAAAGCCGTCCGAAAGACCTGTTCATGGGCCTTTTGTTCTGTGATGGAGACTAGCAAGACACAAACTAATGTTTCAGTATGGGATGCTATTTCAAGTAGAGCTATATGATAAGAGGCAGGGTTTTCTTTTCCTTCCTTCCTTTTTCCTCCTGTGGCAGAAACAGTTTATTATGAAAGAATACATTTCCAAGGGAGGAAATGGGCTAGAGATGGAGAAGATTATAAGTTAAATCACAGTATTGTGTAAAGAATGAGGGTTTATTTTGTCACATACGTTAGCTTCTTTGGGTAGTTAACATACCATGTACTTTTGGAATAATTTGTGTAATGCAAAAAGTATGTTTCCTCATGCTCTGTTAGAGGTTTGCTGGTTGTTGGCACATGGGTGTGCAAGTGTGTGTGTGTGTATGTGTGTGTGTGTTCCAGCTATCCTCTGTTCCAGCTGATTTCTTTCATTGGCTGATTTTGATGCCTTTCTCTTTTGAATCAAATATTTCCCAAGAGCTATGGTCCAGAAATCTCTGGGGGAGCTGGTGAATGATCATCAGTCTTGATAACTTCTTGCTGTTGAGACGTAGTTCTTAGCAAAGATGGACCATGAAACTCTCACTTCTCCTCATTCATTGAGAACCTGAGTTCTCTGGTGTTTAGTCTGGAACTGCTCTGAGAAGACACAGTGCTTACAAGGATGTTGAAAGTACAATGTTTACACAAAAGTAACTTGGTTGTGCCAAGCAGTGGCCCCAGACAATGTAAAATCCAGCAAATGCAAGGTCCTGTATTCAGTGGAGTAATCTTGAGGTCTTGCTCCCAGAGGTAATATGCTTTGTTTGCTAGTCTCCTACTATGGTTTTGAGTTTAGGAGTGGGACCCCTTTGGCATTACAGAAGAGATATCGATAGCAATGCAGAGAGTAAGGATGCTGTTTCAGTTTTTCTGTTGACTTTATTTTATATTGTTGGAGACGGTCTCACTCTGGCATCCAGGCTGCCCTAAAACTTGCGTCAGCCATTCTGATTTAGCATCCCGAGCGCTGGCAGTATGGGTGTTGAGCCACCATGCCAAGTTCTCCCATGCTGTCTTAGAGTGCATAGCCTGGGGGCGGGGTGTCTCTCGAGAGGAGGGGCATTTAGCAGAAATGAGAGCATCTAGGGTGGAGTTCCAGTCAGAGGAGAAGGCTGGAGGGAAGACTTTAGACACCAGTGTGCTGTAGCCTACTTGGGGCTCTCCTCGGCCTTGAGTGAACCTGCCTTCTGTTGAGCTGTGGGTTCCCCCAAGCTCCTGAGGCTAGAGCGGGGGAGGGTCTACCTAGCTAGCACTATTAGCCTGCAGCTGACCTGATGGTGGCTGTGGGTGGTGGATGGTCAGTCTTTGAGTGCCTCAGGGGTGAGCAGCCTGCTGTGGCAGCTGCCTCCCACACCGAGGTGTCTGGCGATGTGAGGCTGGTTTTCACTCAGGGAGAGTCTGGGCTCCTCACATCACTGTTCTCCAGCTGTTGGCTCTTCCTCAAGCAGAATGTGGGACAGCATCAGCTCAGAATGATTCACAAATACGGAAGTGTGCTGGGTTTCCCAAAGGGAATGGTGACTCAGAGTAAGCTTCAGGAAGGATCCCTGGCTACTCACCTCCTCTAATTCATTCTCCACGCACAGAACACACAGCCAAGGCAATGGATTAAGTTCCGCTTTCCCGCTTCAGTTCCAGAATCTCAACTATTTATTTGACTTTGAGTCTTTGTTATGTCTACTGTAAAATGGGTATCCTGAGACAGGTCCACCAAACTTGACAAATAAAAAGACACGGTGCTGATTAAACAAGAAATTCTGTGTCTTGAATATTACATTCTATTGACATTCTGTTCTAACTACATCCTTGGTTTTAACTGCAAACATTTGAAAAATGGCTGAGACTATAGGTCAGTAGTAAAATTCTCTTAGGTTCTACTTCCAGAATGTCCCCACCTCTTACTTTGAAATGCTTGATTTAGAGAAAGTCAGACATGGCAGTGGTTCTTAACCTATGGGTCGCAACCCCTTAGGTTGCATACAGGTATTTACATTATGATTCATCGCAGTATGAGAATTACAGTTATGAAGTAGCAATGAGATGATTTTATGTCTGGGGGACTCCACAGCACGAGGAACTGTATTAAAGGGTCATAGCATTAGGAAGGTTGAAAGCCCCTAGCTTAGAGAGGCGTGGCAGCAACACTGTGTGGTGACTGATAAGACCTGGGTACACACGAGCTGAGACCCACACATCTGTCTTCATCTGGGCTCTTAAGACAATCTCTGGCTCACCCTACTGGTCCCTGGCAGGCTCGTCCAATGCTGTCTCCCCCGCCATCGCATGGCCATGTGATGGATGTCACACAGCACGGACATCCCAGATTTTCTTTTCCATCCAGTCATCCATCTGGGAGCATGATCTGTTTTCTTCTCTGCCTGAGCAAAGGGTGACCTTTCTTGGCCCAGAAACAGGCAATTTTCACTTTACGCATGCTACTTGAATGTAGAATGGAAGCTAGTGTGGGGGGTGGAGACTCACACTGGTTTTCTTTTCAGGATCCCAGCATTTCTCTGACATCAAGGTGATTTGCTCTGTTGCCCTGTGAGGCCGTGGTCTTGTACCTACCTGTAGCCCTCCCGGCCAGGAGTGCCCTCCCGCTTCTGAGATCTGTGGTGGGTAGAGTGCCTCCAGTGCCTCTTTCCATCACCCTGTGTGAGTCACAGGAGGCCCCTCCTCACTAAAGTGATGAGTCAGGCAGAGTCAGGAGGATTTGAACTCTTGTCCTTTAGTTCCGTCCCCTGGCAGCTTCATTTGTTCACAACTGTCTGTGTTGATTATGTACTTCAGATGGTTGGTTAGCAAGTAGCCTCTTCTAGCATGGGCAGGGCTTGGCATGTCGGGAAGAGCTGCACAAATATAAACCTGTGCTTCAGAGGAGTTTGGTATTTGCTCCAAAGCAGTGGGCAGACCGGACAGGTAAGATGGCCTTCTCCAAATGGCCATCCAGGTTGCAACCTGCGTAAGCTTGCCCGACAGAGGCAATGTGGGCTCTGGGTGCACCTCAGCCACCCATCTATCAAGGGTTGTGATAGCCTGGACTGTGCTGTTCTGGAAATCAGGATAGTGTCAGTGGCTTTGTACTTCTGAGTCTTGTTTCAGACTCCAAGATTTCTGGCATGAGGGAACAGGAAGCCTGGCAGTTAGGGGTTTGGAGCCAAGGGGAATCAGGCGTTCTGTGGAAGCTTTGGGAATGCAGAGCAGTGAAAAGTTGGAGCTCAGGGCTGCTCAGTGACCTGTGTGCATGAGCACAGGCATCTCATTTCCTCCCATGACTCAGTGAGGTGAGGAAACCACCCAGGGATGGGAACTGCTTCTTTGGTCTGCTGTTGGCACCCTATGTGGGCTGACCATTGACTTGCTCATTCTCCCCAGGAGAAGTCACACTGCCCATTTGAGCTAGCAGAAGGCTTTCCCAAAGCATTGCTGGATGGTGTTGCATTTGCCTGCTGAGTAGCACTGGGTGTCTGGATGTACCATCCTAGGGTGCCTGCTCCTACATGCAGATGAGTCACAGACCAAGCCCTCTCCCTAGCCAGGACTGCCTCCAGCTTGAAGGGCCTTTTCCATGCCTCCCCAGGCCGCCAAGCTCTTCTCACAGGTTCTCCTGAGCTGTAGCGCCGGGCCCTCGGCCTGAGACTTTGTGTGTTGTGAATGGCATGACATGCACGGAAGGCAGCGTGTGGGCCTCAGCCTGTTGTGACAGGTGGGGTCTGGACTGCCCGGGACAGCTGGTGCTTGGGAGGCCTGGGTATCGCTGTCCAGCTGTCTCCCTTCTCATCAGGGAACTCAGCAGCTCCTTGGCTGTCAGACACAAAGCCATTTCTTATCCTGTTATCTATTTTCAACTTTTCACAACAGGCTGGTTAACTTGGAGCTCAGAACTCTATTTTCTTCCTCCAATGAAGCGCTTCTCCGGTTTTCTATTACAAGGCACAGGGGAACAGAGGGGAGAAATAATACAATAATAGTGAATTTGCACCAGCACAGATCAGAGGCTTCATAGTGGACAGTTACTTTGGGTTGCTGAGTAACCGAGATCACTCATTTAAATTTGCATTGCTGGCAGGCCGTGGGGATGGAGTTTGAATCCACTTCCCGTCTGTCCTAGACCTTTGCCGTCTGGTTAGTGCCTCATGAAAGGCTTTTGTCCTGTGACCTGTGATTTGTCTAACATTTTCTGTTCAGCATAACATTTCCTACGCAAAGCTTGTGACACTGAGGGAGGGTCTGATGGGCTAGACATGTTTGTAGTTAGAACATTAAAATATGCATCATCAAAATAAAAAATGTTTATCCATGGATCACCTAGACCTACTTATGTCTGTTGGCGGCAAGTGGCCACAGCCTGGGGATGATATGGTGTGGGGAACAGTGACCTACTTCTGGTCTGTCATAAATCACCATGTATCATAGCACTTGGTGGCATGCGCTCAGAATGAATAAATTGCAATAAGATGAATGGGTAATAATTATCTTTCCTGATGGAGAGCAGGAAGGACCACTGTCCATGCCCACTGATAGATGAGGAGGGTGTTAGGGAGGAGGAGATGTTTAGTGTGGAGGGGCATATGTGTGCACACACACCCACACACGTGAATATACTCCTGTGTATATGCAAGTGTGTACAAGTGTGCAGATACACGTTTGTGTGTACTTGTAGAGGCTATTCTTACTGGCCCAGACCTCACCAAGCACACTAGGCTGGCTAGCCTGTGAACCCCAAGGATCCATTTGTCTCTGCCTCCCCAGCACTGAATTACAAATGCACACCACTATATCCATTGTTTAACTTGGTCCTGGGGAATAAAACTTAGGTGGATGTGCTTGCATGCTAAGCACTTATGACCAAGCTATTTCCCCAGGCCCTGGAAGGGTTTCTGGTGGCTGTACGCACCCTAGAGAAAACCGAGGGCTGACATTCTCCATGAGAACTGCTTCTGTTGTTCCCAGCTCTTGGTTTATGAGATTGTGAGCACTGTCATCTTACGGCACTCTTCCCAGCCATGTTTGCCTCTGCTCATCCTTTAGCTGATCCCATTTGCAGCATCCTCTCCTAAGGACGGCGACACCTAGAGACTTGGTGCCCTCTCCCCTAGGGGCAGCCGCAAAAGTCCAGTCACAGAATAGTGGGTGAGTAAAGTCTGTCAGGTATCCAATCCACAGAGCTCACTGAGGACCTACTGTGTTCAGGGCGTAGAGCTGGTGCAGCTGGGTGCTCTAATGCTTCTTTCTGATTGGATCTCCTGGAAATCAGCACTGGGCTTGGAATCTGACCTCTGAGTTGAAAGTCAAAACCTCAGCTAGTGTAGGCTCAGAGTTCAAAGCACCATTCAGCCCCTCCCGCCCCAATCGAGGTCTCAATGGGAAGGAGACAGGAGTCACTGGGTCTAAGCTTTTGGAACTCTTCAGTGGAGAACAGCAAAGTTGTTGATCCCCTACAGCTTGTCAGATTGAAAACTCCCGCAAGTCTGCAGAACTCCTTCCTTCTCTCCCATCTTCTCCTTGCTCCACTCTCCTCCAGTCTCCCTCCTCTCTCTCCTCTCTTTTCCTCCCACAGATATTAAATTATATGCATTGTATCTGACACTGTTTGGAGATCTATAAGTAACAGTACAAACAAAACCTCTGGCTCTCGGTGGAGGTTGCATTCTTCTGGGGGAAGACAGGAGTGAGTTCGGCTCTTAATATAAATGCAGAGTGTGTTGGGGAGGTGGTGATGTGTTGCAGAGACAAACAAAAGCCAGGGATGAAGGTTGTAAGTGATGGCAGATGTTGTTCTAGCTGAGTAGTAGGAGAGAGCGCTGCTGAAGGAATGGTTCCATAGAAGGTCCGCGGCTACGCTGGCAAATGAGAAGGCCTTCTGGGCAGGCGCAGGGTGTGCGGAGCCCTAAGGCAGGGACACGCTGCCCTGTTTGGGGCTGGCCACGTGGCCCTGTTTGGGGCTGGCCATACTGCCTTGTGTGAGGCTGGCGGAAGCAGCTGGCTAGAGTGGTTTGAACAAGGAGTCAGGTAGCGGGGTGGAGGTCGGGAGTGTGCCAGACCTCAGACAGGACTTAGAATCCAGACCCACGTCGTGATTCCTTACGTTTGGTATGCTTCAGACCCAACAAAAAAGAAACTGTGGCTGTGAAGTACACTGCCTGTTTTAAGAAAAACCTTTCAGCATTGTGATGCTCCCTGAAATATGAGGTGTTGCTGTGAGACTCCAGGCCAAGTCTGCTTGCTCACCCCAAAGTCCTGTGTTCTGCAGACTATGAGCAGCCATGGCCTCAGATTGAAGGACCTGAAATGGGCAATCAGTGTTGACCTGACCTTCTGATCCCAAAAAACACCACCATCCCAGGGTCCAGAAATTGACGTTCAGACTAATATAAGCCAGACACCAGCCCGGGCTCAAATGGAGGTCAGATGACAGCCCTGGTAGAAAGTGGAATGATTGGGTTTGGGAGCCCAAGGTGGAATCAAGCTCTTGGGACCTGTGAGGCAGGCCTCTCATAGGACGGTGGGAAGACTTAGGTCTGTAAATGGGGGATGAGGCTGGTTAGATCCTGTGGGTGGCCACAGGTCTTCCTGTTTCTGGATGCCCACTCACATACAGACGGTTTGCAGCTCAGGTCCTTGGATTCTCAGGGAACTTGCTGCTCTCCTGATGAGGGTACCTGTGACAAATGAGCTCCACGTGCAGTAGAAGCCTAGCAGCATCTCCAGTGTGTCCCATTACCATAAAAGGTTTGGGAAGATGGGCACCACAGCCTGCTCTCAGACCGACCTGTGTGTCATTTATTACTTTGTTCTTGTCTCTGCAAACCTCCTGAGTCACTCCATGCCACCTGTGAGTCACCAAATGCCAGCCCTCAGGTGAGTCTGAGACGGAGGTCCAGGTCCTGTCACTTCCCTCTGCTACCATGGCGATCACTTGCCAGCCTGTGGCGGGGGCACCGGTTTGTCAGGTGACTGTCAGCTCATCTCTTCCTTCCCATCCTGCTTTTGTTCCTGTCATGGCCTCCCCATTGACCACAGCTGTCACTCCTTCTCCTTCTTATCAACCTCAAAACCCAGTCAGTACTGTCTCAAGTTTCTTTTCCAATTATGATAAAAATATCAGGACAAAAGAAACTTAAGGGAGAAAGGGCTTGTTAGCTAGGAGTTCCAGACTGCAGCCCATCCTCATGGGAGCTCACTGTGTCAGGAGCTGGAGAGAGCCACACTGCGTTCACACTGCGTTCACACTGCGTCCACACTGCGTTCACACTGCATTCACACTGCGTTCACACTGTGTCCACACTGCATTCACACTGCATCCACACTGCGTTCACACTGTGTTCACACTGCATCCACACTGCGTTCACACTGCGTCCACACTGCGTTGACACTGCGTTCACACTGCATTCACACTACGTTCACACTGCATCCACACTACGTCCACACTGCATCCACACTGCGTCCACACTGCGTCCACACTGCGTTCACACTGCATTCACAGCCAAGGAGCCAAGTGCTGTGCATAAATGCCCACTAGGACTCTGTGAGCTCCTTCTGCTCTTCCACAGTCCAGGATCCCCTGCCTAGAGAGTGGTGCCACCACAGTGGGCAGGCCTTTCCTAACCAAGATAACCCCCGAACACATGCTCAGAGGCCCATCTCCTCCGTGATTCGAAAGTTTGCCAAGTTGACAATTAACATGAGCCATCGCAGGTACACAGGATTACCAGACTTACGTTTGGCCGCAGGAAGTCAGTGGTAAGAGGGAGTCTCTGCTCTCAAAGTGCAATCCCCTAGGCTGGCGGAGAACCTAGTCACACATCTAGGTAGTTGTCACAAAGTGTAGGTACTGCTGTAGCCTGAGGGGCAGGCCCACAACAGGCAAGGTGTTCTCAACATTGGTGGCCAGGTATCTGGCTTTTAAACACACCCCCTTTCCTACTCCCATGTGCTTGCCCATGAGAGAAAGCTTAGAGTATGAGAAAGGCCGTCTGTGCACAAGGAAGAACACATTCACCAGACCCCAAGTCTGCCGGCACGTTGAGTACATCCAGCCTGCAGGTCTAGGACACGCGTGTCTGTTATATGACCCACACTGTACTATTTCTGTTACGGCAGTAGCTAAGTGTGCACAAGTGTCTTCCTAATAATACTAAAAGCCTGTGATGGGGCTGACTGACGTAAGCACCTTCTCTTGGCTATGTTATAAAACTGTAGCCCTTGCCCTGGAAACTGAGATGGTGTTGGGGCTCCCAAGGAGGATGCAAGGGGAGGGCTGAGCTGTGCCTGCCTACCCCTTCCTCCCAAATTCAGGAGCCAGATGAACCACCCCACCTCTCCACGGAAGGAATACATGAGGTATAAAGACATGAGGGGGAGGGAGCAGGGGGAAGGATTGGAGGTTGGAGCACTGGCTGCTCTTCCAGAGGGCCTGTGTTTGATTCCCAGCACCCACATGACGGCTCACAATCATCTGTAATTCCAGTTCCAGGGGACCCAGCACCCTTTTCTGGCCTCTGTAGGCACCAAGCTCAGACATACATGCAAGTAAAATACCCAAACACATAAAATAAAAACAAATGTCAGGGGCATTAGGGAAGTGGGTGTCCCCCACAGATCAGAATACATTAGAGGAGGGAGTCATTTCTCTACTGTTAACTATAAAACGATAACTACTTGGAGCGATGTCCTCGGGTTTTTGCGTGTGCCTTGTCCCTTGACTGTCCTAGTAACAGGTAGTCATTGTGTCCGCTCCCGTCTCGTGTGAGGCACTTAGGCTTGACACTGGTCTCCCAGCCACAGACCTCCAAGCCAGCAGAAGAAGTTGGGCTTTCATCCAAGTACTAAACTCTGAAGGTGCTGCTGTCTGCGCCATGACTAGATGGCCTTCTGCCGACAGTGCCACTGGCTTTTGAAAGGCTTGAGACCTTTATTCTGGAGAAGGAGGCAGCGTGGGCCCAAGCCTGGTTGTCTGCACTGGCTTTTGAAAGGCTTGAGACCTTTATTCTGGAGAAGGAGGCAGCGTGGGCCCAGGCCTGGTTGTCTGCAGCCCCAGGTTGAACGAGCACCCGTCTCTCCTTGCCACTCTGGGGCGACCTTCAGACCTGCCCTTTTCCTGTGAGTGCTCCTTAATTGCTTTTGAAAGAGCCACCTCACCAAATGTCCCCAATTACCACCAGCGGTAATTATGACGGGCCACACACAGCAGAGGACAGTGACAAGGGGACAGAGAGAGACTTTCAAGTTCACAGCAGAAAGTTTCCCAAGGCTCCATTTTGACTTAAAACATTGCATTAACTCGTTAAGAATCTGCTTTGGATTAGGAAGAAAGCAGTGACTAAGCCTAAGAAATAATTAATTAATTAATTTGGGTGTGCGGGTACTCTCCCACCTCAGTGTGTGTGTGTGTCTGTGTGTGTATGTGTGTGTCTGTGTCTATGTGTGTGTGTGAGTGCTTGTGTGCATGTGTGTGTGCATGCGTGAGTGCGTGTATGTCTGTGTGTGTGCGTGCATGCGTGTGCACGTGTGTATGTGAGTGAGTGTGTGAGTGTGTGAGTGAGTGCGTGCGTGTGTGCGTGCATGTGTGCGTGTGTGTGCGTGTGTGTGCCTGTGTGTATGTGAGTGTGTGTGTGCGTGAGTGTGTGTGTGTCTGTGTGTGAGTGTGTGCGTGAGTGCGTGTGTGTCTGTGTGTGAGTGTGTGCGTGTGTGTGTGTGTGTGTGTGTGTGTGTGTGCTAACCTGTGCCAGTAGGTTCTTTCTTTCTACCATGTGGGGTCTGGGGAACAAACTCAGGTTGCCAGGCTTGGTGACCGGTTGAGCCATGGTCTCCCTAGCTCAAGAAGCAATTTTTACTAGAAAAAAGCATGCAGTTTGGGAGGGGAATAGCACCCTTTGTGCTACCATTGCTGTCCCTCCTCAGTGCAGACTCTAAGAGCCCAGGTAGAAGAGGGCAGCTGAGTGTTTAAGTGGCCTCCCATCGCTCAAGCAACCACCTAGAGAACAGTGCCCTGGCTGTGACCCACTTTCACTTTTAATTACCTTGAAAGCTGAGACTAGGCTGTTTCCCTTTTGAAAGCAAGCAATTTTGCTATTTCTTTAATAATATGTTGTTATGATTCTCTTATTCTGTAAACATTGAGTAAGGTGCACTGAGAAATCTGTTGACCTCGACACTTAAGCATTAGTATTTCTGATGAGTTAAAAAATGTAGGTGAGGGAATACAGAACCCAGGGTGAGAGTAAAGACTTTGGGTCCCTGTTCCTGACGTTTACAGTTGACTCTACCTTAATGAGCTGTGTGATCTTTGGCCAGCTGTTGGTGAGGGCATCCCAGTTGAATCAGGAAACCCCAGCATCTTTGAGATGCTGCTACTGTAAGATGATCACCAAGAACAGTGCTGTTGGTGGAGTGGAGCCAGCCTGAGTCTAGAAGTCTAGCTCTGTGTGCTGCAGAAGGCGGTTAGTGACGCCCAGACGAGCTCTGTGTGCTGCGGAGGGCAGGTTGCTGAGTTACTTATACTGTTAGAGTTTGCTTATCTTGGATTTGATTGTGAGGATACCTGATTCTCCCCTCTTGGAATAAAAAAAATATTTAACTTATTTTGAATTTGAAGATGCCCACATTTGAGAAACTTGAACTTTTTTAAAAAGACTTTGAATTTTTAGGGAGATACTGGATATTTTAAAGGGACTTTGAGCTTTTAAGTGTTTGATTTTTAAAAGACTAGAGGTCACTTGTGTTAGCTGGTTTTATATTAGCTTGACAGAAACTAGAGTCATCAGAGAGGAGGGAGCCTCAACTAAGAAAATGTTTCTGTATTAGTGATGTTTCTCTAGAGTCACAGAACCTATAGAATGAAATACATATATATTCATTATATATTATACATGAACAGATTCATCCTATAATGAATATCTCAAAGAGAGATTAATTCTATAATTTCTATATATAAAGAGGGGAAATTTTATTGGAATGACTTACAGGCTGCAGTCCAACTACTCCAACAGTGGCTAGCCATGAATGGAAACTCCAAACATTTAGTAGCTGCTCAGTTCCACAAGACGTGTGTCTCAGCTGGCCTTCTATGTGGTGGAATCCCAAAGAAGCAGGCTCCAACGCCAGTGAAGGAACAGATGTGCCGGCAGGGCAAGGGCCTGCGGGTGAGGGATGAACCTTCTTCCTTCCACTGTCCTTACTAGGCTTCCAGTAGAAGGTGTGGCCCAGATTAAAGGTGTGCCTTCCAGCCTCGAGGTGCGGATCACCAGCGTGCCCTCCATTTCTGGATTCTAGTTCATTCTACATGAAGTCAAGACTGTCAGCCTCCATAATGTCAGGCCTTAGGCAACATTATAAAGCATTTTCTTAATTAGTAATTGATGGGGGGGCCCACCCCACTATGGGTGGGGCCATCCTGGGCTGGTGGTCCTGGGTTCTATAAGAAACAGGCTGAGCAAGCCAGGAGAAGCAAGCCAGTAAGCAGCTCCCTCTACGGCCTCTGCTCCTGCCTCCAGGTGCCTGTCCTGTTGGAGCTCCTGTGCTGACTTTCTCCAATAATGAGCAGTGATGAAGAAGTTTAAGGCAAATAAACCTTTTCCTTCCCAAGTTGCTTTGGTCATGGTGTTGCACCACAGCAATGAAAACCCTGAGATTCTGGGTTATGCTGCTGTAGCAGACAGATCTCAGTTCTGAACATGGACTTTGAATCAGATGGACCTGAGTTAGACTCCCAGAACCAATACCTACTGAATATGCATTATTAAGATTTCTGTCACTGTGACAAAATAAGATGGGCTTATTTTGGTTCATGATTCCATAATTTCAGCCCACAGTCAGCTGGCTCCATTACTTTGGGATATGTCACAATGCTTCTTACCTCTCAACAGACAGGACGAAAAGAGGAAGGAAGACAGGACCAAGGCGTGTCCTTCAGGGAAACACTCCCAGTGAGCTCCCTTCCTTCTGCTCTGCCGCCTCCCCCTAGGGCTGTGAGCTGGAGACCAAGTCTTTAACACTAGTCTTTGGGGGACATTTCAGATCCAAACCTTTGCACTAAGGTACCTGACATTTCTTGGGTTCAATGGCTTCACAGTGAAGATGATCAAAATATCATTATGACAAAAACAACACAGTAGATATGAAATGTTTGCCCAGCCGGTTATGAAGTGTTCCTAGGTTATTATCCTTCCTGCTGGTGTGGAGATGGTGGTGGGAAAACTCTCTGGACCTTCTGTTGGTCTGTCTGTAAGATAAAACAACCAATTCCCTGGAGGCTCCGAGAATCAGAAAAGATCATGTACACAGAAAACACAGAAAAAAAGAGTGGAGCCCAAATTTCTTTTCTCTTCTCTCCACTTAGTTCCTAAGTGTATCAGGGTTTGACCCTAACCCAGCTACAGTGGATTCTGTGTTTTCTGAAAAGCATAAAGATGAGCATCGTGCTTGGGTGGCGCCAGCCTTCATCAACAACGGCTCAACTCATTTCATGCCTGCTGAGAGCTGGCTGCTGTTCTCAAAGGTGCCACCCATCACCCCCTGCTTCCTCGGTTTCCTCGGGGATGAGCTGTTGGAAGTGCCCGCCAACCTAGAGAGAGGCGGCTACTCTGTAATGCCAGTTTTCTGTGTTCCTTGCCTGACTTACACTGTCACTGCCTGCTTTACTGCTGTTTTCGGGACAGGATGGAAGTTTTGACTTGAGGAGAGAGAAACCTTACTAGCTTGAGTGATCCCAGCTTGCCATTGCAGGAATCACAACAGATAATGGACCTCTCTCACCTACTGCAATAGCCACTCAAAGCAATGGAAACACCCCAGCGTGAGAGTCCTGACTCTCCTCGCTCCCAGGTGCCTGGCAGCCAGCAACTGCTATGCACTGGGACCCTGTAACTACCAACTCAGGTGCCCATGGAAACTGGGGAAGCCAGAACTGCAATGTCCCATTATGAGAACACACCACACATCCCTCACAACACAGCTGCTGGGAGCCCCTTTCAAAATTTGCTTGCTGTTCTGGAAGCCTCTGAGACTGTGCTGCCTCCTCTTTGAAGCTGTCCCCTCACCTGTCCAGTAAGATGGCCACTCCCTGCTTTGTATCCCCATTTGAGGTTTGTTTGTTTTTCTTCTTCTTCTTTTTTTTTTTTTTGAGACAGGGTTTCTCTGTATTGTTTTGGAGCCTATCCTGGCACTCGCTCTGTAGACCAGGCTGGTCTCGAACTCACAGAGATCCGCCTGCCTCTGCCTCCCAAGTGCTGGGATTAAAGGCATGCGCCACCAACGCCTGGCCCCATTTGAGGTTTTTGCTAATATCTTTTGGTGCTTGGCACCCTTAGGTAACTGAAGACAGTAGGTGCCTTGCTGATTGAATAATTAAGGGAGGAAATCAGGAGCCTTGAGAATTCAAGCATTCTAAGTGAAAATCTGTGGATATAATGAGTCTCCTGGGAATGAAAGAGTGAACACTCTTCACTTTGCCTAATGTCTTAAGAAAATGAAAAGAGAAACACTAGCACAGGAAACAATTCTGTAGGGTACAAGTTAAGGGTAAAGAAAAGGCTGCGGCTAAGGGAAAAATGTGTGCCATGATTGATTAGTCATGCCTGCTGGGGAGCAGCCTATGAGGAGGGCAACACCGTGTCCTAGGAGCTACCAACAGCCTTCTCCCCTTAACTAGCAACCGAATGAGTGAAAACACAGCTTTTCAAATAGAGCATGGTCATTCCTTCAGCCCCTAATTGGGATATTTAGCAAATGTGTTTTACTATGAAAACAAAAATGGGGTGGAAAATAGACAATTTTATGGTCTGTGTTAGTACTCTATCGACAGAAAATATATGTATTTTTATGAGCAAAAAGGAAATAAGCATCTTCATTGGAATTACCAGATGCCTTTTGGATAGGAAAGAGACATGTGCAGGTATACAGGGAGGAGGACCTTGCCTTACACATGCTAATTTTGTGTACCCTTGACCTTAGCTTATCCACTGAGGGCATTTTTGCAACCAAGAGGTTTAACAGCAACATGACCAAGGACAGTGAACACCAGTTCATTAATACCAGCTGTTTTTGAGACCTTGTTTGACTTTCCTCACACGTTACTGGACTGACTTAATTTACTTCTTCTTAGGGAATCTAAGAGCCAGCACATCCCATTTGCTCTCCAAGGTTCCCTGGTCCCTTTTAATCCAGGGCAGCCCCTTGCCTTTTTATGTCTCCATAGACAGCTGGTTTTGAAGGGAGGCAGTCTGGGCATGTTGAGGAGTGTCTTACAGTCTGTATTAGGCTGATGACCTCCTCGTGGTGATACTAAAGTGGAGTGTGGTTGTCAGGGACACCTGAAGACATTGCCTGTCATGAACTTACTGTATCATGTCTGGTAGTCTCAGAATTGGAGACCTTCTCTTGGATCTCGTGGTTACAGCCCAGTGACTCCAAGATCTCACTACCGTAATCCATTGTGGTTATTAAGTATTATTTGAATGGCACTTGGAAATCCCATTAATGCCCCATTCCCCAACAGCCTTCTATCTAAAGCTCTATGGTCCAGCAATGATCCCAGCCGGAGTGTGGAGCCACACTGAGGCCAGCCAATGGTGGCCTACTAGGTCCATGGTTGCTTGCTTAAGTTCTAAAACCTGTGAGTTAATAGTGTATGCTTTCATAGTTTGCCTTTTCTACATAGAGAGCATAGTAAGAGAGGGCTGATATGAAGATTAATCTGGATGATGAATATCAAAGAGCCTTGTACAAATGTTCACGTGTTTGGTCATTGGAATTCCTTATTTACATTCAAGAGGACTGCCTCAAATAAGATGAGTGTACTCAGAACATTGTAGCTAAAAGAAACAAATTTAAATAGTTCCAAATAAGTAAGTAGCCCATAAAAATATTCATAAGGTTCTCCTGAGTGCTCACACACAGTGCTAGACACGGAGAGTAAGCTCACCCTGTTCTAGACACAGAGAGTAAGCTCACAGGGTGCTGGACACAGAGAGTAAGCTCACACGGTGCTGGACATGGAGAGTAAGCTCACACGGTGCTGGACACGGAGAGTAAGACCCCACTCTCAGAATTAACTTGATGTCAGGGGTGGGGGACGTAGAGACCATTAAACCAAAATTTAATTTGTTAATTAATTCACTCAATTATTATTTTATTCATTAAATAATTTGAGGAGGTTCTAGAGATACTGTGCCAAAAGATTCCTGCTTCTTGCTTCCACAGAGCTGATGTATCAAGATATTCTTTTTCCCGGGATGGTGGTACTGAATCCAAACCAAGGTCTGCTTTTCCATGTAAGGGTGAAAACGGTGTTGGGGAGCCCCCGCTGAACTTCCCGTGTCTCTCACACTCCTGTCTTTCATATTGTTGCTGTAATGGATCTAGAGAACAGATTTCCATGATGGCTCTTCTAGAGCCCAGGCTCTCCGGGAAACAGCAAATACACCAGGTTGGCCTGGAACACTCCCAAAGGGGCTACCTCCCTTCCTGTGGTGTGGATCTGGGCAGGCTAACCCCTCAAAGTGGGGACACAGGCCACCAGAGCCACCTCCCTAGAGTTGGCCACAGTGTTCAGCTCTGTTCTCTTCCCTACCCCTCCCCTCTGTCTACCTGCTGTCTTGTGCCTTCTTAATTTTTATGTGCCTTTTTATTTTATGTACAGGCATTTTCCTACATGCATGTTTATGCACCGTGTGTGTGCAGTGCCTGCAGAAGCTAGCAGAGGGCTTCAGATGCCCTGGAACTGGAGTTACAGATGGTCATGAGCTGCCATGTGGGTGCTGGGAATCAAACCTGGGTCCTCTAGAAAAGCAGCCTTTGTGCCCTTAGCCACCAGGCCATGTCTCCAGGTTGCCTTGTACCCCCCTCTGAAAAGCAACTTCCTGTAGGTCTCAATGCAGTAGGGACCTCTGGGAGCTGTGCTGGTTGTAATCTGGCTTTCCATTCCCAGGAGATGTGGTCACCTGGAAGCCAAGGCGTGAACACCTATTGGAGTCCATTACAACCCGGTGGTGGAGAGGAAGCTAGATGCTTGCACAAGGGTGATACACACAAAGGATTTAAATGCAGTGGGGTAGAGGCTCCCTTTAGTTTTCTTCTTTCCTTTTCTCTATGGGTTTCAGATACAACAGATAAGTGAGCTATTCACAGTCAAGCTCATGGTCACTTCACAGCCATTAGTGTGCAGTCTCAGTCATGTTAGTTTTTAGTGGTGTTCTCTTCATCGGTAAGATCCTCTCCACCTGTTCAAGGCTTTTAATACATGTCCTTGGGTATGTATATATCTTCATAAAATATATAGTATGGCTGAGTGTGTCTGTGTTGATTTTTAGAAATGATACTGCATAAAGGAATTAGTTCAACTTTACCCATGTTCTGTTTTTTCTAAGATCTATCCATGGTATTGGCTGAACAACTAGTTTATCAATTTCTTAAAAGTGTGTGGTTGAACAAGTCAAGGTCAGTGAATTACATGCAGTAACACCACCACATTCCTAACAGCTGGAAACCATGGAGATTTGCTACTTGACTATGCAGCGTGTTCACGGGTTTAATAAGATCTATGCTTGAGAGATGGGGGCTGTTGGGCCTCCGCTGTCAACATGGCTGAGAGATGGAGAAGTGAAATTGCCCAGAATCCTTCTGTCCAAAAGGGTCCCAAATAGATCTCATAGCCTTCCCAGCTTCACATGTAGGGATGGTGTTCCTATCAGGAGTCTAACAGGGAGAAACATTGGAACCCATTGGCAAACAGATCTGACAGCTGCCACTCGGAACGCTACCACCACATTTTGCATCTGTCCATCCTTGGTTCCCTCCATTTCCCTGCCACCACAGACCCCAGTGCTGACATGAAGAACCCTTCGTTTGCCCGTTGTGACTCATGCAAGTTTCGCTCTCTCTGCTCCACACCCAGTATTGAGCTTGTTGGTTTGTAAAGTTTATGTGTACTCAATATTAATAATTGCATTCTGATCTTCCCAGTCCGTTGAATAGAATATGGAATCCCACAGTTGACTTCATTTTTGTGTGTCCCATAACTGGTGGATTTGGGGAATTTGCTAACCATTTTCAATCCCCATTTTGTAAACCTCCCATTTATATTCCTGAACCATTTTATTTTATTTTTGTTCCATCTCCTACCGCTTCTGTTGGTTGGAGATCTTGTGTAGCTGGATGTAAATTCCTTGCTGGGTTGCAATCCTTTGTCACTAATATCTTTTCCCACTCTGCTGCTTCCTGCTTACCTTGTCCTACGTGTCTTCCACTGAACACCTTAACGTTGATGCATTTAAGTCATCAGCATGGTTTTTCTTTTCGGTCTGTGCTTTGGGGGCAGAATTTAGGGAGGCTTTATGAGTTCACTAAGATCTCCCCTCATGTTTTCTCCTGTTTAGAGTTTCACGAGCAGGTGTTCATTCTGTTTTGAGACTGGGTCCCATGGAGCCCAGGCTAGCCTTGAGCTTTGTCATACACTCCTGATCGTCCTCGTCTGCCTCTCAGGTGCTGGGATTACAGGCCCGCAATATCACGCTGAATTCTTTACTGCAGTGCTGGGAATTAAGCCCAGGGCTTCATGGATGCTAGTGACCGAACCACATTCCAGATACACATGTGGGTTTTCACATACATTTATGTGTGACATATGGGAAGTTTCCAGAGACACATGTGGGTTTTCACACACACTTACGTGTGACATATGGGAAGTTTCCAGAGACACATGTGGGTTTTCACACACACTTACATGTGACATATGGGAAGTTTCCAGATACACATGTGGGTTTTCACATACATTTATGTGTGACATATGGGAAGTTTCCAGAGACACATGTGGGTTTTCACACACACTTACGTGTGACATATGGGAAGTTTCCAGAGACACATGTGGGTTTTCACACACACTTACATGTGACATACGGGAAGTTTCCAGAGACACATGTGGGTTTTCACACACACTTACGTGTGACATATGGGAAGTTTCCAGATACACATGTGGGTTTTCACACACACTTATGTGTGACATATGGGAAGTTTCCAGATACACATGTGGGTTTTCACATACATTTATGTGTGACATATGGGAAGTTTCCAGATACACATGTGGGTTTTCACATACATTTATGTGTGACATATGGGAAGTTTCCAGAGACACATGTGGGTTTTCACACACACTTACGTGTGACATATGGGAAGTTTCCAGAGACACATGTGGGTTTTCACACACACTTACGTGTGACATATGGGAAGTTTCCAGAGACACATGTGGGTTTTCACACACACTTACGTGTGACATACGGGAAGTTTCCAGAGACACATGTGGGTTTTCACACACACTTACATGTGACATACGGGAAGTTTCCAGATACACATGTGGGTTTTCACACACACTTATGTGTGACATATGGGAAGTTTCCAGAGACACATGTGGGTTTTCACACACACTTACATGTGACATACGGGAAGTTTCCAGATACACATGTGGGTTTTCACACACATTTATGTGTGACATATGGGAAGTTTCCAGAGACACATGTGGGTTTTCACACACATTTATGTGTGACATACGGGAAGTTTCCAGAGACACATGTGGGTTTTCACACACACTTATGTGTGACATATGGGAAGTTTCCAGAGACACATGTGGGTTTTCACACACATTTATGTGTGACATATGGGAAGTTTCCGAGTTTGTCTAGGGAGCTAGACACTATCATGGAAACTTTCTTTCACCGAACTTCTATATAAACTTTTAATGGAAGACTTATTTTCCTTCATGTGTTTGTGTGCGGTGCCTTGGTGACCAAAGTGCTGGGCAGACTGCTGGAGCCAGAGTTACAGCTGGTGGTGAGCCGCCAGGCGCGAGTGCGGGGAACTGAACTCGGGTCCTCTGGAAGACAAACAGGCCATCCTGACCTCTGAGCCTTCTCCCCAGCCCCACTCATCCCATCTTTATCACAGATCAAGTTCTGCTGCACACTGGTTTCCCCCCGGGTTTTCATTTTTCTCTGGGAACTCTGCTAAATCCTACTTTTAGGAGATAAAAGGCAATACATTTTACTGTGCAAATTGTGTGGTGTGCTCTGAGTAGGCACACCTTGAAGTGCCTCGGTGCTAGGAGAGGGTGAGGCATGATTACCAAGCCTGAGGCTGGTGTCAGATGGCCCTGGGCTCACGTCTGCCTCTGCCACAGGATGGCCACGTGAACTTGAGCCTCCATTTCTAACAGCGGGGAGGATGCTAGAACCCCGGGAGACTGTAGTAAGGCTTGGATGGTGGGGAATCTTTAAAAGCTACTTTTTTGTTATTGTCCCTTTGATCTTCATCATCGCTTCAGTGGCTGCACAAGTGGCTTCCTCAGCCTCATCAAGGATATAAATGGAGGATGCATGGACCCCAATCCCTCAAATGTCGTTGCCTCCTATCCATACCTGATGACTCCTGACTTCCACACAGTTATACGCACACACCCTCGTGGTGTCCCACACAGACTCCCAGAAGCTTGCTGTTGGCTTGCCCACGGGAACTTCTTTCAGCTTTCCTGGGGTCTCCATGCAGCTCTTCTCTCCTGTGGGGATGTCTTGCTTGAAAAAATAAAGCCTGTCTGAAGATCAGAGGATGGAGTTTGTCACTAGCTAACCATAGATGTCAGGAGGTCTGTACAGACAGACAGGAAGTGAGATGGCTGGGGAGGGGAGGATATAAGCGGGAAGAAACAGGAACTAACTCTCTTTCCCACTGGGAAGCTAATGAGGTAACGGTGGCTTTGGCTTGCTCCTTCTTCTCTCTGATCTCACAGCATTTTCCTCCGTATCTGATTCTGGGTTTTTATTATTTAGACCAATTAAGAATTCCATTTACACTTTCCCTGCTCTCTTTCACAGGCAGCAAGTTGCCCTCAACCTCAGGGGCAAAGCACATGGTAGACGCTTATTCTGGAGTGTTGAACGCGTCAGCGTGCTCCTTGTGCCTGAGCATTTCTGCTTGCGGATTTGGGGGCCTGCGATAATGTTTTAGGCATCCTTTCCTTTCTTACCCCTTTCTCCAGACAGACAGACAGACACGCAGAGGTGAGTTCTCTGTCACAGGAATGCAGGACCACACAGCTGGCTCTGCAAAGCACAGCTTTGGCTGTCTTTCAAACGGGGATTTTTATTCTTTTCCAGTTGTGTTGTGTAAGCGCTTGGTCCCTGGCTGATGGCTCTGTTCTGTCACTTTTCCTGAGTCTTGGAGCTCCATCAGTCTAAGCAAGTAGACCCTGTAATGGCTCGCCCTTCCACACTGTCCGAGGAGGGCGGGTACCTCTTCCAGTATGGTGGCCCTCAGATTATGGTCAGCTGATTATGACCCGAAACACCTCCTCCCCTCCCTTTCCCAATGCCACAGCTTGCACCTCAAATCGTCTCACTTTCCCTGTATTCTCTGTGGTGTTAGTAAACAGTCCCATCTATTTCCGGATCCTGAGATTTACACTTTGCCCTTGGTTCAGTCACAGCTTGCCTAACAAGCAGGGGAAGGATGCTGGAGCTTGGCTGTACTAGAGTAAACCCCATCTCCAAGTGCCCTCTGTTAGTAGGGCACTTAAACTGCCCTGAAGAAGGGCTGTGATCAGGGACCCCATCAAAGGAGATGTAGAAGTCTGCCTGACCCTGGCTAGGGCTATAAACCAGCAAGAAGACTCGGGGAGGGAGGCTTGGACTGGCAAAGGCATGTCTCGAGTAAGCTTCCACTGCTCTGCCTGGGATGCTCTGGGCAACAGGAGACGGGGTGTGGAGGGATCAGGACAGGGATTTTCACCTAGAGGACCACAACTTGTTCTGAGTCCTTGCTCTGTGAACTTGAGCGGCAGCCTAGCTGCACCTTATTTGCTTGGTTAGTAGAAGAGTATTTCTTGCTTTTCAGTCTTCTCTTGAGGCAGCATCTCAGTGTAGCCCAGGCTTGCCTCAAATTGGTGATCCCTTCAGTCTTGGAAGTTCTGGGATTACAGGTGTATGTTACCATACACAGCCTTCATGTTTTCTCTCCACATTCCTAACTCTGAGGGAGTAAATAGATGTTCACTAAAGGCAGCATGTGTAACTTCAGCTCCTCCATTTCCACACCGACAATGCAGCAACACACACACACGCGCGCGCGGGCGTGCACACATACACATAAGCACACACAAACACACCACCATGTCACATCTTCAAGGAAGAACACACTTCACTCTTAAGCACGTTTCCGCTCAAGCTTAGATGGCTGAGACGCTTGATCTGCCTCCCACATGGCAGACATAAATAATTGAACACAGAACTTCTTTTCACTAAGTTCAGATAGGACTTCAGACTTCTTGACACTCCTGATCATGAGTGGCATACGGCTGGCTGTGGCTCGCTACCGTGCCTTATGTGAAGTCATCTTGTCTATCACATAGTTCTTTGTTACCTGGAGACAACTGGTACTTTCTTCCTTAAGCTACCAGATGGATGTCTTGAGTTTTTACCACTGTGTTTGATTCATCTCTGGCTCATTCTAACTCTGCCCTGTGATGATCTTCATACCCTCGTATTGGGGCAATGGGTGCTTCTGACTTCTCAATAGGGGCTAAGAGGACAGTGCTGAGATTGTCCTCACGATCAGTTTGTGTGCTGCGTCTCGCTCTTCCATGATATGTGTCATTACACACCCTCTTCTCAAATGCATGAATGCCGACCAGCAGTTAATTACAAGGTAAAAGTGCCAGCACATTGAAATTCATTTCCTGCCTCAGACCAGAACAAAGGAGGGACAGTTTGTCTCATGTAAATTTCATAATACAGGAGACTACCTCCCTGGAGCCAAAGTGCACTTCAGCTTGGCATCTTCTTCAGCTTGGCTCCAGAAAAGTGTGGCACCAAGAAGTTGGATACTGAGAATGACCTGTGTCCTTGGGGAGTCCTAAGTTGTTGACACAGCTCGCCAGGTTGTCATAGCAACCCTCTGATGTCATCTCTCAGCATGTTCCCATTATATGGTCATCCCACCACACCTGAGAATGACTTTCGCACCCCGCCCAGGGCCTCTGTCCCTCACATGGGGCACCCATATGCTCTCCCCTCACTCTCCTCCAGTCTCTCCTCCTTGGGGTCCCTTACAACCCCACTGTTCTTTCTTAGTTATTTTTGTTAAGTGCCTTCTTGTTAGTGGACCTGATGACATATATTTGTTCTATCCTGGGCCCCAGAGGGAAGGCTTGGGTGGAGGCACTGGGGAAGGTTGGAGGAAGTCTTTGATAGGTGGAGGGATAGTAACCCTCAGTGTGTTGGGTATGTGAACCATTCCAGCCACCTGACATGAGCTAAATGTGAGACATGCTGGTAGCAGATCCATTGTATTGATGAGGGCTTAAAGGCATGGGAGTGGCTGCTCCGTGTGAGCCTGTCTGACAGGAACTAGCATCTCAGTTACCCTAACTTGAAGTTAGAGCGGGCAACTGTCCCAGGCTGTCCTAACTCCACAGCTGGGTGACTGTCCCAGGCTGTCCTAACTCCACAGCTGGGTGACTGTTCCAGGCTGTCCTAACTCTACAGCTGGGTGACTGGTCCCAGGCTATCCTAACTCCACAGCTGGGTGACTGTCCCAGGCTGCCCTAACTCCACAGCTGGGCAACTGTCCCAGGCTGTCCTAACTCCACAGCTGGGTGACTGTCCCAGGCTGTCCTAACTCCACAGCTGGGTGACTGTCCCAGGCTGTCCTAACTCCACAGCTGGGTGACTGTCCCAGGCTGTCCTAACTTCACAGCTGGGTGACTGTTCCAGGCTGTCCTAACTCTACAGCTGGGTGACTGTCCCAGGCTGTCCTAACTCCACAGCTGGGTGACTGTCCCAGGCTATCCTAACTTCACAGCTGGGTGACTGTTCCAGGCTGTCCTAACTCTACAGCTGGGTGACTGGTCCCAGGCTGTCCTAACTCCACAGCTGGGTGACTGGTCCCAGGTTGTCCTAACTCCACAGCTGGGTGACTGGTCCCAGGTTGTCCTAACTCCACAGCTGGGTGACGACTGGTCCCAGGCTGTCCTAACTCTACAGCTGGGTGACTGTCCCAGGCTGTCCTAACTCCACAGCTGGGTGACTGTCCCAGGCTGTCCTAACTCCATAGCTGGGCGACAGGTCCCAGGCTGTCCTAACTCCACAGCAGCACTTGAAGCTCCCTCCTGGGCTAATGCTGCATACTCCCGTGTTCAGCTTCCTTTGAAAGTAACCCTTTTAAAGAGAGGTCTTGAGCCAGAAACACCCCTCCCTAGGCAGTCCACACCCAGGATCCAATGATGTCAGCAATGAGAGACCAACTGCGGTCACCAACTCTGGACAACTCTGGAGCAGTCTCTATAGCACACTACAGGCCTGGCTGAGGCCAGCACTGAGAATTATTCACAACCCAGCTTCTCCCCCCATACAGTGCTGCTGCCGCAGGGGTAGAACCCACGAGTGCATTGTTGCGTGTCTGTGCGTGTGTGTAACCCATTGGAGTGCCTCCCATGCTAATCTCCAGTTTCTTTCTAACCCTTGGGCAACCCAGAATACTCCATGGCCCCTCCCTTAGATCCCCATGGAGACAGATGTCTTGGTCTTGCAGGACCAGCGGTGGAAGGATCGGGAAGAGCCACTGGTAATGGTGGAGGTGGCCTTCAGGCACAGGCTCTGTCTTCATTCTCACTGTTTTTCAGCTGTGGTGTCCGTGGTAAGACAGCTCTTTCCTACGCTGCTAGGCTGCACTCACGCCTTCCCTGTCAAATGCCTAAAAGAGCTGCATGGTTGGGGGAGAGCAAGACAAAACGGGACGGACCTCTTAAGATTTCACTCACAGCCCACAAGGGCAAGGGAAAGACCTGGTTTGGCGTAGGCGGTGAGAGGTGGCCAAGTGTAATAAATACTTCATGTTTCAATTATTTACTGTGTAAGTTTGGCTGCTTCCATTACAGCTCTGTCCTAGACTTACTCTAATACCTTTCAGTCTTCCAAAAGGACCGTGGTACACAACACAGTTCCAGAACCATTGGAAGAAGAGAGACGACTTGTCAGCGGGGAAATAAAAGTGAATGAAGAAGGGAGGGAGTATCAAACCTTACAGACTTCAGGGGACCCCGCATGTGTAGAGTTCTCCTTCATTAGTGGGGTGCCCGGGCTGGAGGGCCGGTGACCCAGCCAGAGTCCGCGTCCAGAAAATGCTTGTGACTCAGTGGGAGCCTGTCCCCGGTCCCCGCCTTATCCATATGCAGATGATAGTCAACCCCATGCCCCCACCTGAGGGGCAACATTACTGCTCCCTCCTTAGATCCTACCTGTTACCCCTGTCCCGCTGCTTGGCCTCTCTCAGCCTGACCACACCACACTGCCGCCACCGCCCATCACTCACTGAGGGCTCCTGGGTGCTGGTCCCGTGCTGAGAGCAACCTGTGCTGGTGTTTTCATGTTTGCGACCACTCTCCGGGTTGGGGTTGTTAAGCTTGTTTTATGGGTGGGGAGCTGTGGGGTTCGGGGAGGGTTGTCATTCCCCTAAAGGAGCCTGTCTCTCCCTCTCTGGCTCCCACCTTGATGTCCCTGGCCCATTGACAGGTTTCATCCCCTTCAAACTTACTGGTCCCGGCTAATCTCTCTGGTTCCCCTGTAGCCTCCCATGCTGACTGAACATGGCTGAGCTGCTGGCTGCTTCTGTCTTTGGGAATGAGCACGGTCTTCTGTCACCTGTGAAAATACTCCCTCACAGGAGCTGGCTACACGCCCTGCCCTGGAAGCAAGCATCAGGCTTCCTGGGAGGCTGTAAAGCAGGAGTATCTGGAATATTGCTTCCACGCCACATGAGAGCTAATCCTCCTCACAGTACACGTAAGAGAAGGTACTAGAAGGAATTCAAGTGGTCCCAACGGCAGGCATTGTGGTATGGTGCATAAGCACAAGCGGTGCCAACTGCACCCTTGTGTGCCAGCCGCCTGTTGAGTGACCCAGGCTGCATCACTAAGATTCCTGAGTCTGTGTTTTCCCTGCCATGCGATGAGGATGACAGGGTGTGTGTCACTCCATATGGTTCCAGGAACAGTGGATGGGATGTGACACGGAGAACAATGGTGTCCCACCTGGTGCAGCTTCAGCACCCAAGGGCTCAGGTGGGGCAAAGGGAGACACCCCAACCCCTGACAGTCACCCAACCCCTCACAGTCACCCCAACCCCTGATAGTCACCCAACCCCTGACAGTCACCCAACCCCTCACAGTCACCCCAACCCCTGACAGTCACCCCAACCCCTGACAGTCACCCCAACCCCTCACAGTCACCCCAACCCCTCACAGTCACCCCAACCCCTGACAGTCACCCCAACCCCTCACAGTCACCCCAACCCCTCACAGTCACCCCAACCCCTGATAGTCACCCCAACCCCTGACAGTCACCCAACCCCTGACAGTCACCCAACTCCTCACAGTCACCCAACCCCTCACAGTCACCCAACCCCTGACAGTCATCCCAACCCCTGATAGTCACCCAACCCCTCACAGTCACCCCAACCCCTCACAGTCACCCAACCCCTCACAGTCACCCCAACCACTCACAGTCACCCAACCCCTCACAGTCACCCAACCCCTCACAGTCACCCAACCACTCACAGTCACCCAACCCCTCACAGTCACCCCAACCCCTGACAGTCACCCAACCCCTCACAGTCACCCAACCCCTGACAGTCACCCCAACCACTCACAGTCAACCCAACCCTGACAGTCACCCCAACCCTGACAGTCACCCAACCCCTCACAGTCACCCAACCCCTGACAGTCACCCAACCACTCACAGTCACCCAACCCCTCACAGTCACCCAACCCCTGACAGTCACCCAACCCCTCACAGTCACCCAACCCCTCACAGTCACCCAACCCCTCACAGTCACCCCAACCCCTGATAGTCACCCCAACCCCTGACAGTCACCCAACCCCTCACAGTCAACCCAACCCTGACAGTCACCCCAACCCCTCACAATCACCCAACCCCTCACAGTCACCCAACCCCTCACAGTCACCCAACCCCTCACAGTCACCCCAACCCCTGACAGTCACCCCAACCCCTGACAATCACCCCAACCCCTGACAGTCACCCAACCCCTCACAGTCACCCCAACCCCTGATACTCACCCCAACCCCTGACAGTCACCCCAACCCCTCACAGTCAACCAACCCCTGACAGTCACCCCAACCACTCACAGTCACCCCAACCCCTCACAGTCACCCCAACCCCTCACAGTCACCCAACCCCTCACAGTCACCCCAACCCCTCACAGTCACCCCAACCCCTCACAGTCACCCCAACCCCTGACAATCACCCAACCCCTGACAGTCACCCAACTCCTCACAGTCACCCAACCCCTGACAGTCACCCAACCCCTCACAGTCACCCCAACCACTCACAGTCACCCAACCCCTGACAGTCATCCCAACCCCTCACAGTCACCCAACCCCTCACAGTCACCCCAACCCCTCACAGTCACCCAACCCCTCACAGTCACCCCAACCCCTGACAGCCACCCAGCCCCTGACAGTCACCCCAACCCCTCACAGTCACCCAACCCCTGACAGTCACCCAACCCCTCACAGTCACCCCAACCCCGGACAGTCACCCCGACAATCACCCCAACCCCTGACAGTCACCCAACCCCTGGCAATCACCCAGCCCCTCACAGTCACCCCAACCCCTGACAGTCACCCCAACCACTCACAGTCAACCCAACCCTGACAGTCACCCCAACCCCTCACAATCACCCAACCCCTCACAGTCACCCCAACCCCTCACAGTCACCCCGACAGTCACCCCAACCCCTGACAGTCACCCAACCCCTGACAGTCACCCAACCCCTCACAGTCACCCCAACCCCTGACAGTCACCCCAAGCCCTCACAGTCACCCCAACCCCTGACAGTCACCCCAACCCCTCACAGTCACCCCAACCCCTGACAGTCACCCAACCCCTGACAGCCACCCAGCCCCTGACAGTCACCCCAACCACTCACAGTCACCCAACCCCTGATAGTCACCCAACCCCTCACAGTCACCCAACCCCTGACAGTCACCCAGCCCCTGACAGTCACCCCAACCCCTCACAGTCACCCCAACCCCTGACAGTCACCCCAACCCCTGATAGTCACCCAACCCCTGATAGTCACCCAACCCCTGACAGTCACCCCAACCCCTGACAGTCACCCAACCCCTCACAGTCACCCCAACCCCTGACAGTCACCCCAAGCCCTCACAGTCACCCCAACCCCTGACAGTCACCCCAACCCCTCACAGTCACCCCAACCCCTGACAGTCACCCAACCCCTGACAGTCACCCCAACCCCTGACAGTCACACAACACCTCACAGTCACCCCAGCCCCTGATAGTCACCCAACCCCTCACAGTCACCCAACCCCTGACAGTCACCCAACCCCTGATAGTCACCTCAACCCCTGACAGTCACCCAACCCCTCACAGTCACTCCTCACAGTCACCTCAACCCCTGACAGTCACCCAACCCCTGACAGTCACCCCAACCCCTCACAGTCACCCCAACACCTCACAGTCACCCAACCCCTCAAGTCACCCCTCACAGTCACTCCAACACCTCACAGTCACCCAACCCCTCACAGTCACCCCTCACAGTCACCCCAACACCTCACAGTCACCCAACCCCTCACAATCACCCCACACCTCACAGTCTCCCGGCTTCACAGGATGGAATCCATAGGAGGCAGGACTCCGACCCTTCAAACATACAACGGAATTCTCGGGTCCCTGCAGCCCTGGCGTCCTGTAGTGTGAAGTTGAGATTTACCTGTGGCACTTAAAGAACTGCCTTTTCCCCCTGCCCTCCTCCCAGGGGTGGAGTGACGGCGAGTTCTCTGTGTGGGCTGGGCTAGCAGCCCTGGTGTTTATGAATGGTGTCAGTGCTCAGCTGTCGTTTTTTATCACCAAAAATTATGGAAAGTTCAGGGCTCTTATTTCAGGCTGTGTTTTATGGATTTCATTATACTTCCAAATCTCTGCATAATTCGCTGAAATTAGTAGTGCCTTTGTTTTCTCTGTGATTTTTTCCTTTCCATAAACACAAACACACACAGAAAGATAGACAGAGAGAGAGAGAGGGAGGGAGGGAGAGAGAGTGTGTGTGTCAACTGGTTAATAAAAGGCCAGCAAATGCAAGGGTTGACCCCTGAGGACTTTGTGACCCATCTCTCTGTGAGTCAGCCCTTCCTCTGACATGAGCTAGTGGTGGAGTTCAGGTAGATGAACCTGAACTAGTGTTCAGTGCCGTGTGGGATCTGGGCTCAAGGAAGTCCCTGGGGGCTTAGACAACACCCCATGTTTACGGATGGAGAAACTGAGGCCCACAATTAGGAAATGACCCCTTCACCCAGACTTGCCCAGTGTGGGTCATCGGACGAATGACTGTTGGATGCCTGCGTCAATTATCTGCTGTTGGGATGTTTTCTTTCTGTGTTTGCACTTTTCCTTTTACACCAAGCTAAGCTGGTACTCTGGTTTCCAAAACGAGACTTGAGGATGGTGTGCTAGAACTAAGGAATGTTCCAGACATGTCTTCATTCTTTTCTTATGCTGACTATTCATTTCTTATGCTGAGCACTTTGTATTTTCATATATTTCATTTCCAACTCTGTGCATATGTACATATGTATATTGTATTAAGACACGTATTTACTAATGTGTGTGTAACAGTTTGTCACACATTTAGCTGTAGATTGACTGATGTGTTCGTTGCTTTTTTGTTGCTGGGACAAAGTACCTGACGAAGGGAAGAGGGTTTGCTTTGTCCCGCAGTTTGAGGGGACTCCCTAAACCGGAACCTAAAAACGTGAGAAAGGGTGAAGTAAATGCCTGGTAAGGCAGATGGCCAGGAGGAGACAAGGGCTTCTAGAAGGCTCTCCAAGCCTGCTTCCTACTGTGTGCATCAAGGAATGCTAGGCAAAACTGAAGTGTTAGACCATAGCTGGCTCTTTTCTTACCTTAAGGAGTTCAGGCCGAGTCCAAAGGCAGGGAGTGTCTTGGCGTGCGGACTAGGTGGTTGACATCCACGACCTTGCTGTCCTGACCGCATGTGACTTAGACACATTGCATCAGTTCTAGCTCTGCTCGCTCACCTGAGAGATGGGAGCAATCCCTGGGAGTGCTGGGGGCTGAAAGGACGTGTAAATTGTTTCCTGTGATAAGCACTCTGCGAGGTTAGTTATTACTCCGGGACCCAGCTGCTCTCCAGGGAGGGCAGGGCATCATTACCAAAATATGGGTAAAGCTCTAAGCCTCGGAGCTTATGTCTTAATAAAAAAATAAACAAAGGAAGTAATTAACAAGTACAAATCAGCCAGGGTAAGACCAAGAAGATAATTAATGTCAAAATGCCTGGAATGGCTTCCTCTGGCTGGCGCACAGAAGTGTCAGGCAGAGTGTGACGCAAGGCCAAAAGATCGGTGTGTCTGGGACAGGAGAGGCTTCGGAAAGTGGGCCAAAACGGGGCCATAGGTGCTTGTGTGTCGAGAAAGACACGGGTGCTTTTAACCAGGGGCGTGACGGGAAGTGATTTCTTTTCAGATCTTAGAGCTGGGTATGGTGGTACGTACTTTCTTAGTCTGAGGCAGAAAGACTAAAAGATTTGAGAGAGAGAGAGAGAGAGAGAGAGAGAGAGAGAGAGAGAGAGAGAGAGAGAGAGAGAGAGAGAGAGAGAGAGACAGAGAGAGAGAGAGACAGAGAGAGAGAGAGACAGAGAGAGAGAGAGGCTGGTTCTGTGGAAGGGGAGTAAGGACAGAGGCTGACCTGATGTGGAGCGGAAGCTGCTACCTGGGCTCGTTCACTGCAAGGGGCAGGTCTTTGAGATGGAGGAGACGGAGGGCTTGTCTGTCCCTCTACTTGGACTGCACCTCCATTGTAATTGCTACCAAGGCCCTTCTCTCTCATCTTCTCCAGCCCAGGTCAAGGGGACACTGGCGTTTATCCAGACTAATTCCAAATGACTCCAGTAGCTTTGAATCACCAGCCTGCAGGCAAATGCCACTCTGACATCAGAACTTCTCATCTTCCGCTGCTAGCTCTTGCACCTGTGGTCAGCCTCTGACCTGCACCCTCTGACCTGCACCCTCTGACCTGCACCCTCACTTCTGGCTTCAGTGTTGGCCTCTGGCATTCTGCTGACTTCTGAGATCCACATCTGGGCAGGTGTCATGGTCTAGGCGTTCAGAGTTAGTCAGTCTGGCTTGGATCCGATTCTACTCATCGCTATATGATCCAGGATCGTCTGTCTGTCTGTCTGTCTATCTATCGATCAATCATCTATCTATCAATCATCTATCTATCAATCATCTATCTATCATCTATCAATCAATCTATCTATCAATCATCTATCATCTATCAATCATCTATCATCTATCATCTATCCATCTATCTATCAATCGTCTATCACTCATCTATCATCTACCATTTATTGACATGTAAGTTACAGAAGGACTACAGGAAAGAGCTGAGGCAAAGGGCAGGACCAGGTCCGGGTGGATGGGTGGACGCGTGTCAGATAGATCAACAACGGAGCTGGAGTCCAGTGAAGCCTGGGGGACATTAGGAGTTCTCAGCTTGTCCTTCCTAGGCACGCAGCAGGAAGACAGGGGCCATGTCTGTACTGGGTGTCCACTTCTCACAGTGTGCACATGAGGGTGTTACACGCTTTCCACAGACTTGTGTGTGTGAGATGGGTTCTCCATGCTGGCTTCCTGCTGTGATGTGGTAAACCCATCTGCTTCTATAGCCCTAGTCCACCCCGTCAGCCCTGTGGTGGGGTGGTGCTGGGCAGGTGGAACTGTTTGCTCCTCCATGCAGCTGCAGAGCCACCCTCAAAATGGAGTCAAAAGCTGCTTGTAAAATGGAGTCTGTCTCTCAAGGCCCACTCTGAACAGACATTGTTTCGCACAACTTGGAGTAGCTTGATGTAGTGAGTAGCACTCACTTCCTGGCAACCTACCCTCACGGTCCCTCATCCAGTCCTGTGAGAACTAGAATTTATATAAGAAAGGCCCTAATCCATTCATGGGGTTCATCCCCAAGACTGTCAACCCCATCTCCTATCATAGCTGTGCTGGCAATCAAGTCTCAACATGTTCCCAGATGGATGGGTTACAAGCGAGTTCTATTTGCAAAGCCCTTGAGCAGAGAAGCCCAGCACAAAATCAGGGGTTGGTCCTCCCCATGTTATTTCCCTGCCTATTCAAGGAGAGAGGCTCCAGCCTGGGCCTGCCTCTCAGGGATAGCTGTAGGATTAATGAGTTAATGATGGTCCATTGTTCGGCACTTCGCAGAACAAAGACGCTGCAGAAGCACACACACTCATTATTGTCATCTTTCTGCTGTGCCTGGGCAGGTCTATTGTGGCTGGCTGATTTATGATGGAAATGGCATGTTCCTGGATGATCTGAGTTAGTGATAAGAAAATTTCAGACACTTTGGCTAATAACAGCATCTTTTATTTTGAAAGCTTCCTGTGAGGAGTGAGGCAGCAGGAGGGCAACCCTTTAGACACGGTTCCCACCGTTCATCCCCTGTCAGAGTGTAAAAAGCAGAGTGTCACAGGCTGGACTCCAGACTCAGGAACTGAGAAGACACTCAGACACCTTGCAAAATGGCTATCGCTGAGAAAGGCCATGCCTGACGCAGGTAGAACCTCCTCCGTAAGAGAATGTGCTCAACAGCTGTTGAAGCCGGGGGCCTACCTTACAAAGGAGGAGACAGAAAAGATTTGCTTAGAATCGTGGAACTGGGAAGTGTGAACCAACAGCACCCTCACCCAGCAGGTGACAAGCTCCGGTGAGGAACAAGGCTCCCCTTTCCCCGGTCCCTCTCAGAGGAGAGAAAACCAGGGTGAAGGGAGCTGATGCCACCAGCCCTGCTGAAACTCTAGTTGGGCTCTCATCATTTCCAGAATGCCTTGTGGGTGTCATTTGAATCTGTATTTTCTGGAAGAGGCTTACTAAGGGACCTGTGAAGGTGCTGTTGGGGTGTGGTTCTGGTATCTGTCTGCTCAGGGATATAACCCTGGACAGAGGGGAGAAGTTGAGTTTGGATATAATTGTCATGTAAGCCATAGCCAACTCCATAGCTGACCCAATAAAACTCAGAGGCTGGACTGCCTCTCAGATCGTCTCTGGTTTGAAAGGGGCAGCTACATCAACTAGTCCTGGCACGCCACTGCCCCAGGAGGGCATGACCTCATGCAGGTCTCCCTTAGGCTGAGCACTTCCTGGGAAGACATTCAATGATTGTGTCTCCAGGTTCTTGAGTATGGAGGGTGCTTATCAGACAGTCCCCAGTCTCTGCCACAGGGACACTGCAGGCTGTAGCAGGTCTTAAATATGGATCACTTTGGAGTTTCTGTGGAACCAAGCTTCGTAGCTATAAACCAGAGCTATGGTATGAACTCTCTCTTCCTCAGCCTCTACCCACCACGTTGGTGACCTTCTTTTCTGCATGTCTGTTGGTTACCTCTGCTCCTCCCCATTCCCATGCAAGGACTTCCTGCGGCGCCTGGCCCCACCCTCATCTAAATGCGATGAGACTTCTTGGTCATTGGAGCAAGCTGGTCTTATCATCTTCCTTCCTGGAAGGTAGCCATTCATTCACTGTATTTATTGTTCACTTAGCACATGACCAGTGTGGTTAGATAAGTTCCAAGTGCTGAAGACCCAACAGTAAAGAGGGGCTGCCCTCACGGAATTCGCCTTCTTGAGGCCTAGAAACTTAACAGCCAAGTCAGCCCACGTAGTAAATCCCAGCAGTTCTGGGTGCTGGATGGTGCAAAGAACTCGAGCAGAGCCTGGGCCAGAGGACATCCCAGTGACAGGAATAAGCAATGGTCACTTGCATGTCCTCCATAGAGCATGCCCGGGGTCCTGGGTGCTGTCATCCCAGCTCAGCTGCTCTGATTGACACCTCCAGGGCCTCGGGTGACAACAAAGTAGAGTGTTTCCAAGGAATCTCAGCATGCCAAGCAGAACATGCTGAATCTGTAGGCATCATGCCTTAATGAGGCTTCTGGGAACCCCACCCCAGCAGGCAAGAGGAAAGACAGGCTCCCTGACCCTGATGACAGTCAACCACCTGGTTCTCAATTACACTCATGGCACCACCATCTGTGAACTGGAAGATATACCCTGCATCTGTTATACATGGCTTCCTGATTAGGCAATGCCACTGGGAGAGGCCTTGACCTCCTGAATAGGAAGTTTAGGCATGGGTGTGCGTGCAGGTGTTCGGACATTACCCCTTATAAGGAAGAGGGGCCTTGCTCCCTCTTGGGTTGTAGTCTGAGCATCCTGCACCCCAGGGGCAGAAGACCATGGTGGCTTATTACCTTCATTGCATGAGTACTCCCCAAATAAATATCCGTTATCCTTCTATTCAGGTGTTGGTTGACTTCCTTAATCTGCCCTTATTTGGCAAGAAACCAAACTCCATGAACCCTCGGAGCTAGTGTGGCCTCCTTAATCCGCCCTTAAGCAGCTAGCTGCCTTCCAAATCCACTGCAAGCATTCACACTCCCGTTCCCTTCTGCCTCTCCTCATGTCACAGTCTGTCCTGGTCCACATGGGCATTTCTTAAGTAGCTACTTATTCCAGGTGCTGAGCTAGCACCAAAGACGCCATGGGGACAATACAGGCAAGCTCTTGCCAGCATACAGGCGATCATTCAATGACCGAGCATACGTTACACAAATCACCAGTTGTCACAAATGTTCCAGGCTCTGCAGAGAAGGCTAAGGTAGCAGCGGTGTGTCTTAGGGTACGTGTTCCGTCGGGGGAAGGGCACCCCTTCTCGTAGCCCTCGCAAACTACCACAGATGTCTTCCCTCCAGATCACATACTCTCCCCTCCCCTCCTCTCTTGGACGGACCCGGGAGCTCTTGCTTTTGCTATTTATCTCAGGGTAGGATCTATACAAACACTTGGGCTTCAGGACTATCTTTAAGGATTTGGTGCCTTCGCACAAATATCTCCAGAATTTCTCCTGGTTGCTTTTGTTTCTCTTCCCTGCTTCCCTTCCCTCTCCTCCCCTCTTCCTCCTCTTCCCTTCCTTCTCACCATCTAGCCTCTCTGCCTCTTCCCCTTCTCTGCCCTAGTCTCTCTCCTCTCTGTTTCCCCTCGTCTCCCTTGGCTTTCCCTCTCCCCTCCTCCTCCTTCCCCTCTTCCCTCCTTCTCCTCTCTCCTCCTCCTCCCTCCTCCTCCTCCTCCCTCCCCCTCCTCCTCCTCTCCCCTCCTCCTCCTCCCTCCTCCTCCTCCCACTGTTCTTGGAGTCCCAGGTGGAGACAGGTGAGTCCCATCTGCAGCACTGTCATGGAGTCTCTCTGCTGGGTGTTCTTGATCTCCATGATCTCCTGAATGGAGCTGGGGCTCTGCTGGCAGAGGTGCAGTGACTCCGTACCTGGCTCTTGTGAAGGCTGCTGGCCGGGCGTTGGGGGGAGCACACCTTTAATACCAGCACGTGGGAGGCAGAGGCAGGCGGATCTCTGTGAGTTCAAAGCCAGCCTGGTCTACAGAGCGAATGCCAGGATAGGCTCCAAAGCTGCGGAGAAACCTGTCTCAAAAAACAAAAAAGAATGAGGGCTGCTGCTGCTCCTGCAAGACAGGGTCACACTGGCTTTTGGGGATAACCAATGTCTCCTGGGTGTCAGGCCTCCAGAGCAAAGCTGAGAATTACATGCAGTGTTTCTCTTGGGAAAGTTTGCATCCCTAAGGCTTAGCACTTCCTCCTGACACCCAAGACTACCAATGGATGCCATCACCCTGGTAGTGGTGGGCACATCACTCAGGCCTGGAGGCACAGATGGGGAAAGCTAAAAAGCTCTTATAAGAACTGGGGTGCTGGCCAAGCACGGCCACTTGTGGAGCCCGACTGTTAGAAATATAGGCTTTAGAAGTCAAATCCCAGTTCTCATGGTGCCCAGGCATGTGCGCCAGCCTCTTTGTGCCTCTTTGAGGAAGTAAGCCTTTCCTTACAGGGTACTATAGGATCCAGTAACTTACCGCACAGCAGAATTGGAGTGACAGCACAATAGTTGGGTATTGGGGCTGAAAGTCATTGTGGTCTTTATGGTGTCATAAAGACAGCAGCCTCCCAGAGAGGCAAGCCAGGGGTGGCCTGGGACACAGCGATCCATCGAGGTCTTGTCCCCACTGTTCCCTCCTTTAGCTTTTGCTGTATTCTGACTCTCTGTGCCCCCTGAGCACCACTGCCCACGAGTATGCCGGGTCCAGTCCTGTCTCTAACCCTTGTACTTGTTATGCCCTCCATATCAATGGGTGACATCTGGAATTATACTTGATTGGAACCCAGGAATAACATGTGTGCATGTGTCTCGCTGAATTTCTTCTCTGCTCTTGGGATTATGCTTCTTATGACAGGTCTTCTGCCCCTGCCTCGTAGCTTGGCATTTAGAATCCCTGCTAACTACGTAGGTGTCCACGCTGTTTGCCTGTGGCCTTGAGACGTGGCCACCCCCTCACGCACTGCTAACCTGGACACTCAGCTTGCGTGGCGTGCACACGTAGCCTGGAGCCCCAAACTGGCTTTGCTCTTCTTTACTGAACATCTAGTTTGTGTGGTACTGTTTGAAGCTCACTGCGCATTTGACCGACCTCCAGAAGCCACCTGGTGACCATTCTATGAAGGTTCGCAGCCTCCTACATCAGCCACACTGTCCAGTCACTATAGGAATGTCATCTACCCTCACGAGGGTAGTCCTTCCCCTCAGTCTGGGCCTGTCTATTCCCAGCTGCCTCCCTTCCCCTGCATCTGTTCATTTGCACAGGAGCGAGCCAGGCACAGAAAGGCTAAGTGTTAATGATTTCTCATATTTGCATGAGTTCTCCTCAAATAATAGAAGTCAAACATTTTCACTAAAGCCAAAACTCCTCCCGTTGCTGTCCCTGTGGTTTTTCCTTCCTCCCCTGAGGCAGCCTTAATCTTGAATTTGGGGCGTGGTCCTCCAATCTGTCTTTGTGTAGTGATCCCTCTGTGTGCGCTCATAAATCATACATGTGTTACATTTGCATAGTTAACAGCAACTCTCAAACTCAAACTTTCCTCCCCGCATTGTTTTCCGAGCACATCTGTGTGGAAGCATGGCGCTCCTTGCTCATTCTGATGGCCGTGTGCTCTGCTGTCCATCCCCCTTTGCTGTCCGTCCTGGGTGTCCCCCACAGGAACTCTAGGGGAAGACATTCCGAGGGGTAGCTGCAGACTCCCAGAGCAATCAAGCTGGCCTGACCTGTGCCAGCCTGTCCTCCAGAGCGTGCACGGGTCACAAGGGCTCTGGGTTCCGCGTTCTCATCCCTCCTCACCATTACCAGACTTCAGTTTTCGCCAAGAGAGCTGTGTGTGGTGGGGTCTCACACTTATTTTCTTCCTCGCCTCAGATCCCCAGCACGGGATGCACTCCTCTACATCCCTGGATATCCAGTTTGTCTTGCGAATGGATTTTTAAAGACTATTATACTACAAACCCCCTTCCCAGTATCTTCTTTATTACTGAGTTTTCTTTGAGGGGCATTTTGCCCTAGGGAAATTTTAAATTTTGTTTTGGGCAAATTGATCTTTTTTCTTTTTCAATTATGACTTTCTTTTTTTTAATTGCGTTGGTGTTTTGCCTATATGTTTGCCTGTCTGAGGCTGTCAGATCCCTGGAACTGTAGTTACAGGCAGCTGTGAGCCGCCATGTGGGTGCTGGGAATGGAACCTGGGTCCTCTGGGAGAGCAGTCAGTGTTCCTAACTGCTGAGCCCATCTCTTCAGCTCCCCAGTTGTGGCTTTCTTAAGGGCTAAGTCTCTAAGGACATTTCCTGCTGATGATGCTGAAGTTTGTGTTGTCCTTTCTCGTGTGTGTTGTTAACCCTTTGTGTGACTAAACAGGACTTCCTTGTTGTCCTAAGGAAGGCCATTGTACCACTCCTCGCTTTCAGCAGCCCACCTCCCCACACTGGGTTTTGGTGCTACCCCTCTTCTACACTAGGATTTCTTAAACTTTTCACACTCACGATCCCTTTTGTCCCCCAAATGTTTACGAAACCCAGGGAATATAGGTCTGTAAAACACATACAAACAGTTACTGACAATAAATCATAACGAGATTTGCTTGAAATCAATTCTTTATTACACATTGTAATTGTAACACATATTAAAGACAAAATTCATATGAATGAGATGCATGTGGCCTATTTATTTTTAACATAAAGAATTAAATCTCCACTGAATATGTAACACCACAGGACAGAAGGCATCATCGGTGATTTTCGTAGTTGATTGACATTTGACTTCTATAATCATCAGTGCTGGGCACATAGTTACATAAACACAATGCACAAAGCATCAGGGACACGTTCGGGGCCACCACAGAAATGCTGGGACTCTCCTAATGCCGAGCTAAAACCCATTTACCAAAATAGTTTGTTTTTTAAATAGAACTCAGGTCAGTAACTCTAAGACAGATTTTTTAAATCAAACCTCCTAAGATCATGCAATTCAAAGTATACTGATTTGATACGTGCTAAGGGGTTGTAGAAGGAAAGTAGTGAAAGTCTTAGTTTGCCTTAAGGAAGCCATTCTGTTTCTGCTGGAGCAGGAAGCTTAGTATGTATGGTCAAGCTGAATTGCAGCTCAGAACTTAGGACCACCCTGACTGAGCTGAGGTGTTTGGGGCAGCATTCCTTGGGATTTCATGGCTCAGTGGCATGCTAAGTGTGCTGGCTGGTGTGTGTGTGTGTGTGTGTGTGTGTGTGTGTGTGTGTGTGTTTTGTCAGCTTGACACAGGCCAGCATCATTCTGGAAGAAGGAACCTCAATTGAGAAAACGTCCAATCAGATGGTGCATCTCCTTGAGTGATGATCAGTGTGGGTGGGCCCATCCTAGTGTGAGCAGTGCTGCCTCTGGGTGAATGATCCCGGATGCTGCCATCTGGCCGAGCGAGCTGTGAGAAGCAAGCCCATAAGCAGCACTTCTATACGGCCTCTGTGTCATTCCCCGTCTCCGGGACCCTGCCTCATGCTCTTCTTCTGACTTTCCCGGATGGTAGACTCTAAGTTGTAAACTGAAATGTGCTCTTTCATCACAGCGGTAAAAAGTAGCTAGGACACTAAGCATGCATGTTGTATGTTCAGATCCAGAGCTATAGTGAAGTCATGGGCCTACAACCTGAGCAGGGCTGTCATAAACAGTTGCAGTTTATAATGGGCTTGAATTTTGAATTGGTATCTTTTTGTCGCACGTTCAGAGACATTTCACTGCTCACTAGGTTGTAGGCTTTTGCAATAAGTTATGTGAACAGTCCTTATGGGGTCACAAATCACAGTTTAAGAGACTGTGTCTATACTACATTGACGTACATGCGCATGTCTTTTCATAGGCACACTAGTTTTCCCTGTCTAGTAGGGACAATTACTCATAATTGTAGGAAGTGCCATACAAGACAAGTCCAGGCTGCAGAGAGAGTCCACAGCAAGCCGGTTTAACCAGGCCCTCCCTCCTTGCATCTTCCTTAGCTTTGATAGGAGCTGTAGACCTTTTTGTTTGTAGCCTGGCTACCTTGCAGGCACCACTCGCAGTGGCATTGAGCTGGTGCTGGGCTGGGTGCCTACCGGGAAAAGAAAGTCTGGCTCATCAAGCAGCTATAGACAGCCACACTGCTTGTGTGATCATGTGAGAACAAACACAGAGTTTGTTTGCCGAAACCTGGTGTGGAAGCATGCCTGTTGTCACCACAATCAAGTCACTTTCCAGAGCAGCTGAACCATAGCCATGGCCTGTCTCCACAGAGATACAGAGATAGACAATATCACAAGTGGGTTTCTCCAAGAACAGTCTCAGGTCTCGTCTCCAGGGCAACTGGGCATCCTCCAGCTGAAAGAGGGTGTAGGAGCTAAGTCCCCTCCTGGGCTAGCCTGAGCAGGGCTGGTAACTGAAACACTGGTTGCTTGGGACATCCATGAAGCCACGTTCTACATGGCTGTGACCCATGGGCAGCACGCTCACAAGTCCTTGGGTGTCAGAAGCTCACTTCCTGCTGTGACTTTTGTATTCTGGGGTGTCACCTAGGTACCCCATTCTTGCCCCATATCACGTCGTTTTAAATCCAGCAGATCATACAGCAATCTAGGAAACCTCTAGGCTGGAGAGGACAATGAAGAAAGTTAGGTGACTGTTTACATCTTACATAAAGGATTTAAATTTAGACCACACACATACACCTCCTTTAGCAGGGGGTAGCATAGTGTGACCTGCTCATTCTTACCTCCTAGGAAGCAGCTCTGTTGAGGCTGGAGCTCTCAGGCCTGGGATAAGTTTAGTCTGATCTAGAGAATTCGTAGCAGTGGCCAAGTTGGACATCTAAAGATAGGGGAGGGGTTGAAGGCTAGCACCAGGCACTGACAGTTGAAATTACCCCAGGAAATCCCTTGCATTGTCTGGCATGCGTAGTGTGCCCCTGCTAGAGCAGTCCACTATCTCTTTGGAGGAGCACCAAGTAAACTAAGTGGTGTGTGTGTGTGCACGCGCAATGTATTTGTAAACCAGTGTCCAGCACAATTGGCTACCACAGAGGAACCATGGCAATGTCCGTTCTCCCACAGTGACTTCTTTTCAAAGATAAGTAACAGGCTGCCCTGTGATTATGACCAGAACAAAGGTGTTGGAGGAGTTTTGTGCAAATAAGACCCTGAGCAGCTTCCCAAAGGAGCTCAGCATCCTACACCCAATCCACCTCCATTATGAGTCTGTCCTTATTCTGGCTCTGACTCTGAAAGCCAGATCCATACTTGGAGCTCAAAGAGGAGACAGGAGCCCTCTCGGGTGCCTGACAGATCTCAAGGGAGCCAAAGATGCAAGGTTCCTGTCTTTCCCACGTTCTAAGCTTAGCTCACTGATTGGAAGAGAAGGTGGAATCACCTGAAAAGGAGAGGACCATCGTCACTACATCCTCAGCTTACGGTGGATCTGCCTCACGAATCTGACCTTTGTGACACTGCCGAGCACACCCATGCCTCCATTTTGCTTCCTCCCCTCAGAGAAGCAATTAGTCAGCCATATGGAATATTCAGCACCACATTATAAAGGCCCAACTGGAGCCTGCCCTACGTGTTCTGAAGGAAGGCCAAGCTAAGCTATGAAGTCCAGAAGGTCAGGTGTGTTGCAAGCATTTCTGATATGCAGTACTTTCAATGTACAATGGGTTTATCTGGAGATGATTATGTCACGAGTGGAGAAAAATCTGTAATATTCTAGCAGCTGCCATTCTGTCCAGCACTGTTGTAAATGCTTTAGAATTCAGGCATGTCAAACCTGAGGCCTGTGGGCCATAAGGATGGCCATGAGGATGGCCATGAGGATGGCCATGAATGCCACTCAACACAGAACCTGTAACTACTTAATGGGGGTTTTGTTTAGTTTTGTTTGAGGGGGGGTTTTTAAACAATAACTTGTTATGTATCCATTGCCTGGAACTGTCTTGTAGACCAGGCTAGCCTTGAATTTATATTAATCCTCTTACCTGTCTCCCCAATACTGTGACTGCAGGTCTCCCCCACCAGTCAGACCTCACTATGAGATTTTTTCAGGAGCAATTTGAGGGGGACTAGATTGTGGTTTTTGAGCATAAACTATGTAGGTAACAATGTGTCACAATGTCAAAAGGCCAGCCATCCTTCTGGATGTATCAACTTGATGTGTGCAATCATTGCTTAGGTGGCCCAGAGCTCCATGGTTGGGGCGGTGCGGGCATGGGGGGAGGCTGATTAACTATCCAGGCTGCCAGACGTCTTACTGAGACTTCTCATTGACTAGGTCTGGTGGGGTCCAGGAAGTCTGTTTTTAATAAGGACTCCAGATAACCCCATCAACAGGTGGGTTGAGAAACCCTGCGTCCTGATCTGCCTGAGCTGCCGCAGTGAAATCTGTGTTTCTGTGTGTGCGTGTGGCCCGCAGCTGAACCTCTCCGAGTCTGTCAACTGGAAACCACGGTAGGATCTGCAGGGGGTTATGTGTGGCCAAGCCATCAGACGAGGTGCTCAAAGCCGGGAGACTGAGCGTTAGTTGGCATCCCCATTGTGACTGGTCACCCTGTTATAGATTGAGGGATACACGGAGAATGCAGAGAGGCCTCCATGCCGACTGCCCAATAGAGAGGCCATTTCCCAGTTCACTGCTGAGCTAGGGGCCTGCCAGGCCCCTTCTGTTGGTCCTTACGTGTGGGTCTGCTGCCTGCAGGGAACTGGGATGACACAATTGGTGGCTTCCTGCCTCCCAAGCAGCCTGGTCCTCAAGGCCTTAGACACATTAATGTGTACTAACTGAACCTGTCTTTCTAAAAGGCAAGAGGGCTGGTGTCTGCCTCCTGCCAGCATGTACCAAGCCAGCAACCATACCTACACTCCCTTGCAGAGCCATGCAGTGCCAAACATCTCTCCTGACTGCATCCTGGCTCCCATAGAAACCTGGGGTTTGGTTCTGAGCCTGGAGACAAATGAGGCGGCACCTGTACCGTGTCCCCACTGGGATCCTTTTGTGTCTGATCTCTTCCCTGCCTATTGTAGAAGTGAAGTCTCAGAAAGCACAGCAAAAGCACACACAAAAAGGCCAGGCTGCTCAAGAGGCTGGACGAAAGGGAGCCGGGGGAGCCGGTTACATAAGCCTGGCAGCCGGGCTGTCTGTGGGCCTATGACTTATTTAACTGTCTGTCTTTTCGAGATGTCAGGCTCCATCCTTTCAGCTGGCTCCCGGCTTCAGTGCTTACATTAATGCTTGGTAATTGTAGGAAATAGACACCTCCCCAGGCCCCAGCATCCCAAGTGGCCAGATGGGGATAGTCAACACCAGGAATGCCTGGCTGGGCCCACCCAAGGCTTTGGCAATCTGCTGCAGAAGGAGGCAGAAATACGGCAGGGTTCCTTGTGAGCACTCCCACAGTGAGAACGTGTTCCCTTTAAAGACCGGAGATGGATCTTGCCCCAGTGTGAGAATTGTTCTTTTCCAGAAAGGTGAAGTGGCGGTGTGGAGTGTCCCGGTGGCCCGTGTCATTCTGATGCAGCAGAGTCGGCTCTGATGTTGGTCTCTGCCTGGGGACAGTTTTCTCATTTAACGAATCCTTGAGGCTGAGAACTGCTTGCTGCTCTTTGCAAAAGGAACGCCATCATAGGCAAAATAAAATAACAAGGCACAGGAGGAATCGGTTTGTGAAGTCCCATGTGCGTAGTGGTTTTAGCCTTGGCCTTGGCCTTTTCACAGTGGTCACAACCACATCAGGGTCCTCGAGAAATCCCAGTCTCACTTCGCACTTCCCGTCTCCTGTCCACCCAGAGCTTAGAGGTAAGGGCTCTGCCATCGGATACATGGCTTGGTGGTAGAAGGAAGAGTGCTTGCTTGCACACCATATTCAAATACCTGGGTTCCATTCCTAGGAGGGAGAGAGAGATGGAGACAGAGAGAGAGAGGAAGACACAGAGAGAGACAGAGACAGAGAGACGGAGACAGAGAGACAGACAGAGAGACAGAGAGACAGACAGAGAGACAGAGAGACAGACAGACAGACAGAGATCCTGGAGGCCATGAACATGGCTGCTATGGCACTGTCTCACCTGTCGCCCAGCACGGAAGGGGAAGAGTAGGTTTGAATCCCAGCTCTGAGGCCTGCAGGCCAGGGTTATTGTCATAGACCTGGACTCGTGGCAACGGCGACTTCTGTCACATATGCAAGTAAGCACTGCCGTGCCTGGGAGGTAGACCCCTTAGCCTCCAGTCAGGGGTGAGTGAAGCAAGGCCTGACAGATATCCCTGAGCCTGACACCGCACAGGCAGAATAGAAGTGTGTTGTATCAGGTTTTGTCCACTCCTGGAACCCATGGTGGCAGAGGAACTTGTCATTTACCCATGAGTGCCCTCTCCACCATCCCGGCAAACCCTGGTTTGCTCATTCCTCAGGTGGGTCTGCAGATCTTCCCAAGTGACCCTAGAGTAGAAAAGAACAAAATGAGATCATGTCTGCAGGATGGTCACCTCCTGTGGACACGTAACAAATGCCATTCACCTTGGCTGAAAAACACTCTCCATCACCGTAACAGCTCCTTGCTTGGAAAGCAGCCAGCTCCCTGGGGCACTGACTTCATGGCTGAGGGGGGTGATTCTGTGGGTGCCTCAGCTGCTGTTTGCATATCCCAGAGAGCAGAGGATCCTTACGGTAAAAACACACACCCCAAAGTGAGCATTTTACGAGGGAACGTCAGCATGGCGGCCCTCCTTTCCATCCAAACCAGAACCCAAAGGCAACAGGGTGAGGTTAGACAGCCCTATGAATTCAGCACTCAGGGGCCTGAAGTGGGAGGAACAGGGGTTCAAGGCCACTCAGAGCCACATAGCAAGATTCTGTTTCAAACAAAAAACAACACTGCTAACCAGACAGAGGAAGAAGTCAGGATCATCATCAAAGGGGACCTTGTGAGATGCCTAGATGTCTTTGGGATCTAGGCAGAAAGCAAGTTTGCTGGCAATGAGATTTTATTCCAATGGTCTGTGTCCTGTCTCCTGGAAAGGGCTTGTTTCCACAGTGACAGCTTTCCATACTCTCTTGAGCAGGGGAAGGGGGTGGTGAATTGGCACTTTGGGGGACTGGTGCGTGAAGATGCGGTATGTTAAGACAGATGGCTGTGCGTCTCTTCTTGCTCTCTGGGGCCTCTCCCTGTCACCGCATCCTGATTCTTTAAAATTCAGGCTGGATGGATCTGCTCAGGACGCATGGGAAGCAGTCCTTACCTCCACCCTGTGCCTCGCACAGCACCCGAAAGATGGAGTATTTTATTAATAACTTGCTGGGTTTGACTCTCTGGGGGCCTCCTCTGGCTTTCAGGAATGATGCCTACCTAGTTTTCCTGCTGGTTTGTGGAACTGATTAATGGTGCAGGGACTCTCCAGCAAGACAGGCGCTTTTTCACCGCCAGGGTGTCCTGATGGATAGTGCAGTCTTTTCCTGGCTAGGGTGGCCCACAGGATTCCCTGTCCCCACGTCACCGTGGCCACTGTGTCCTGAGTGCCAGCTGAGGGGCAGGTGCTGCTCAGAGGTTCAGAAACCACAGGGAAGTCGCCGTCCAACTGCTCCCTTCTCAGATGGGCACAGTAACATCACAGCGGACTTCAGAAAGTCCCCCGAGGCTTCTGATCAGTGTTGAGAGCTAAGAGGTTCAGCTCAGCTGAGAGCCAATGCACTTAGCTACCAGTCTAGAGTGGGCTCCCTGCTGCTCCAAGCTCATGGAGCAATTCTTTAATGACTCCCCTCCTTAGGAGAGCCAGTCCCATGGCTCTAGGCCTTTGAGTCTAGTTGGCTGTCATTCCTAGCTGTCAGCAGACATGTTTCTGAGGTGAGCTCAGAACTCACAGTGGCCCTAGCCAACCCAAGATTCCACCCAATGCCCTCGTCTTACGCTGTGCTCCAGTAGTATTGAGTGAGTTCCCATGGCATACATACCAGGCATGGGTCAGGCTCTGTGGATATATCAGAGATGACACTAGGCAGAAAATGCTGTCCCTGCAAAAGGGAAAAGTCAGATGCTAAACAAAAGAACAAGAGAAATACGTGCACAAATCGTGCCTTTCCAGTCCCTGGAGGCCTTTCTGGTATAAATCTAAATTCTCCCGGCTCTCTCCTGCCGTGTTCTTCTAGAGTTCTATGCCTTGCCCCAAGCCAGGCTCTACCAGTTATATCCACTGTTCTTGGGCTCTACTGTCCTTTTGTCCTGGCAGCTAGACTCTGGGCAAGACACACACACACACACACACACACACACACTCTCTCTCTCTCTCTCTCTCTCTCTCTCTCTCTCTCTCTCTCTCTCTCTCTCTCTCTCTCTCTCTCTCTCTCTCTTATTTCCTCACTTTAAGATAACATTTCCTCCATTTAGGACCATCCTTGAGATTCAGAGAGTTAGTACATGTATGCTTCTTCCTGCCTGCATGGACTTGCTAAAACTGGTGTTCCTGTCTCACTTTCCCAGGCTGTGAAATTTCTAAGCCAGAAGTCACTTGATGGATTAGATAGGCAGCATTGTGCCGAGCCTTTCTGAGTTTAGCCCAGAAAGCAGAAGTCTTTTCCCACACCTATATTTGTTAGCTGTTGCTGCTGTGTAACAAACTGTCCCAATACTCAACGGCTTAAACAACACTCTGTAATTGCAGCAGATCTGGGGGGTTGGTGAGGCAACAGAGATATTTTAGGGGGTGCTATAGATTCGGTATGGCTTGAGTGTTTCAAGGAAGCTTGATCTCAGATCTTCACAACCCACGTTTACTTGGGGACTCATATGAGAACAACTGTAAGGGGACTCCTTTCTGGAGGTGCAGAGCTAGAACAGGCAAGATCTGGGAAGATGTGGCCTGGACCAGCAGGTCTGCCTCTCTTGGTGGTCAGATAAATGTTCACTTTGCACATCCCAAGAGATACCAGGGCCCAGGAAGAGTTCCCCTGTAATGAGGGAAACTGTCAAGTCATGTGGCCAGGGTGTGAAGAGGTGTGAGGTGATCCACCTGGCTTCCCCAGAGTCCTCAGGAGACTGGGTACTCGTTCAAGGAAGTCCCCTGTATGTCCCCCTGTACTGCTGCAGAAGAGCCCAGACACTACCCACATTCCTGCTTCGTAACACTCTTTCTGGACCCAGAGTTCCTGGGACATAGTGTGGGGTGTTCCTAAGATAGAGGGTGTGTACAAGAAGGATGGGGTTGAACTTCAGCCCAACTCCTACCTCCATGTCAAACCTTGTTCTTTGCCATGAGATAAATAAAACTGTCAGCTAGGGCAAGCTGACCAAATAGGATGATCTGTCTCTTACCATGCATTGTGCTCTCCACAATAAAACTCCAGCGATGCTAAAACTGGTACAGCTTTGTGAGGGGCCAGGCCGGCTCCTGGTAGCAGAGATTTTCTGAGCGAGGTAATTTAACTGCAGGGCACAGAGAGGAGGGAAATGCAGAGCTGTAATTTGGAAAGCATACATCAGGTGCTTTTGGAAAAAACTGATATTGTTGGCTATTTTTCTTTTTATTAAAACCCAGAGCCCTGAGGACTGTTGTCATACCCTTGTGAGTTTGTTCAAGGCAGAGTGTTGACATTTCTAATTTGCAAATTTAAATGTTGTCAAGAAATGGTTTAAATGTTCAGCATGGCTGGGGAATTTTATGGCTATGGGTGACAAGGGGTGGCTCATCTCTGGGGAGACAGCAGAGGCAGGAAGAGAGAGTGAATGGAGATGGAGGAGATGGAAATGGCTGACATTTACTGGGCACTTCCTGCCTCTCTTGAGTGCTTTTCACATTTTTTCCTTTTTCTGACATTAATCCCACATTTCCATTTTACAGTTGAAGACAGTGAGAGCCAGGAGGGTAGAGAGCTTGCCCAGGGTCATTAACTGTTCCAGAGCAAAGCTGGCATTGGAAGCCAGTACTGACTTCATGTCACCCACTGCTTCCCAGAGCTGCGGGTGTGGAAGAGCCTCAGGAGCAGGCGGATTGGCCTTCCCTTCCCTCGTGGCTGAACCCATGGGAGCTGTACAGTGAGGGTGTAAGTACCTGGGCTGTGAACTATGGATACAACAGTGAGCAGAGCCCAAGTACCTGCCGTTGAGGGATTCATAAGCACCCATCCCGAAGCACAGAGCCTCCGGAAGGGACAGGATGCCCAAAGGACACATGGCCAGGGAATCAGGAGTCTGAGATGGCTCCTTCAACAAGGGACTTGAATGGACTTCTCTTGGTGCCAAAAAAAATGAGCTAGGCTGTGGGCTTCTTTCCCTTCCCTGGTCCCCCAGGGCATTTGATCCCTCTGCTTCTCCCTCCTTCTCCTTCTCTCCCTCCCCCTGTTCCTCTGTCACACCCCTTTTCTGTAACATTTGTTCTCACTCTCAGAAACTCTCGCCCATGAAATCCAGCTGCCATGTTGTAAGAAAGCCCAAGTCACTGGCAGGCCTGGGTAGACGCTACCAACAGCCCCAGTCATGGCTGGCTACATAATGTGTGCTGTGGTCCAACGTGACATCACAGAGCCTCTTGTTCAGACTTGTTAGGTATCCTAAGATGGTGACAAGCCCGGACCCTGTGTCAGTGCAGGGTCTTGCACAGCTACATACGTGCACGGCTATGAAGCCCAGGTCGCAGCTGAGGTTCCCTCTTTTGCTCCAGCAGTTTATTCTAGGAACCCTTTCACGATGCCCCAGGCCAAGCCACTGTATGAGAGACCACAAACCACAGTCACCTGGGACCCCTCCACATCTGTGTAGGGTACATGCCAGTGAATAAATAAACACAGTTTATCCTGTCTTTCCTGGAGAGACAGACAAAAGCATCTGCTTACCCTAGATGGAGAATGACAACAAAGACCAGAGAAAGGGTTCCGCCCAAGTCCATTTTGATGAATTAGTGAGTTGACTAGGGCTGCTGGCAGAAGCATGGTTCACATGGGTCACCCAAAGTCAACTGTACTACCGAAGATTGTTCCCAGTCCATTGGTTACCTCTTATATAAACTTAGGGAGGAAAGACTGGTGAGGTGTGGTTATTCATCCTTCAATGTTCCTCATAGACAGTAATGCCTACCTTGTGGGCATGTTGTGTGGATTTTATGCCATAATATTTGTGAGGCAGCCAATGTAGCATCTAGCAATCTGAAATACCTCCAGGAGGTAGAAAAATCTGTAGGTGTTCAGTAAGTTAGTGCCTCCTTCCCTCTTTTGTCTTTACCTGGCAAGTTATGGCCCGTTGGTGGGCACACTGTATCCCCAGTCCCTAGTGTTCTGTTTGTAAGAGGACTGAGAGTCTGTGAGCTTCCTGTCTGGTCCTGGAGTCATCAGCCTGAGGGGACCCATAGAGCTGGATAGCTTATACCAAGTAGCTTCCCTCATTTTCCTCAGCCTTCTCCTTTTAAATAGCTGCACTCCAGGGGGTGAGTTGCTGCCTTGCTGTTTAGGGGATGGTGCTATTTCTTATCTCTCTGCAGTCTTTTTCAGCCTGGTGGTTCTAGATACTGAGAGCACATCCTCTGATGGCCAGCAGCCCTGTGGCTCACTTTGAGCAGTGTTCTCTCCTACTCAAAGACGCTGGGGCCTCAGCATCTCCGACTCATCCCAAGAGAGCCCATCACTTGAGCCTGGGGGCTTTGTGCAAGCGCCAGCATTTCTGGAGTACCTTCATCTACTGTTTGCTATTTCATCAGCAGTGGACTCCGGGGCAGCCAGGCTTAGGACTGAGGCTCTGTAAGCAGTCCCTCTTTTTATTCTTGCAAAGGTGGAGGAGCTGAGATTTGGAAAGTTCAGGTAACTTGTCCAAGGCCTTTACATGCCCTGTTAGATGTTATTCATCCACGTAGGATGTGTCAGTCTTGAAAGGTTGAAGGAACAGTGAAAGGGATTGGAAGGGCCTCCTGTCCTCTGAATGGCGGTGTCACTCATGAAGTCACACTGACAGAGGAACAGAGGAGCACAGGGAGATTTGCGTGGAGGCCTCACAGCTCATTCCTTGAGCACTTAGTCAGCCCAAAAGCTTGGTGCCAGCCAGCACCCCTTCCATTATGGCCCTCTTGATGGGGCAGCAATGTGGAGCAAGGCTGTGAAAAAGTCAGAAACCTCCGGATGAGGAAGCTCTGAACTGAGGGATTTCACCCTCTGTTTAGGTGTACCCTACTTTTAACTGTCCCTGTCTGATGCCACAACTTTGTTAATAGATGCTCCTCTAACTCAAGATCACCCAAGTGACCTGGAGAACCTGTCCAAACTTACCACTGGTTGTAGCCTTGTAGATGCTTAAGGTTGCACCTGGGAAATGGTTCTTCAAAATCCTGGAATGATTGCAGGATATGGTGCAGTTTGCAAACACTGCTTTGGTTCAATGTCCCCCAAAGTGTGTTCTGTAGAACACTAGTTTGACACCGTGGGAGGCTAGAGATGTTATATAAAAGCTCTCCGGGACAAGTGAGCCAGAGGGAGCAGGATGCTGGTGTTTTCGATGAGTCCCAGGGTGCCTGCACACTGGGCTCCTCGGGGAGCTGTGCCCGCACCCTGGGCTTCTCAGGGAACGTTTGACATTTTTTCTACAAGGCAAAACTCCCATGTCCTCCTTGGGAGCAGAGCTCAGACATAATCAGTCTGTAAAGACGACCCCAAAGAGATGCCAGCAAGTAGCCCAGTGGCCAGACACTGGGTTAGACCAAGTTAGACTGGCCGTTTTCAGTTACACAATTTCTCAGGGCTTCAGTGCCCAGTGTGTTATAAATCTCTAAAAGGAGAAATAAGGAGATAATTTTATTAACTTGGGCATCAGAGATGCAGGAGAGAAAAGATGGCATGGGTAGGGAAGGACAGACATGTCAGCTATGGACAGAGTGTCTCAGTGAGAAGAGATGAGGTAAGCATTGGAACAGGATTTTGGACACAAATGAGCATGGATGTTTTGGTTAAACTGAGCTGTGAATTGGAGATAATTTTGTATGTGGCAATAGTTCTGATACTGTTTAGGCTAAGAAGCCTTTTGCAGTGAAGTCAATGTCATGTTTTGTGAGATGTAGCTCCTGTCTTTCTACTCAAAATTCTTCGAAGGTTCACCCTCCCCTTCCCCACTCTCGCTCAAAGCCTGCTGAGAGGCGTCTAAACTTTTCATAAGAACTCCCACCCTCAGCCTGGCCTCTTCCTGTATTATCTTTCTTTCTGCTCCCTGTCTGACACAATGTGAGAAGCCTCTGCCACATGCTCCTGCCACCATGGTGCTCAGCCTCACTATGGACCCAGAAGCAGCAGTGTCAAATAGCACGGACAGCACCCTACAACTGTGAACCCAAATACTGCTCCCCAACACACGTAGGTTATTTATGTATGGTAATACAAAGTCTGATGCAATATCTCTCTTCAAATCTCAAAGTACAAGAAGGAAATTAAGTGTAGTCCTACTATGCTACTGCTTCTAGACTGTCTCTAATTTCCCAATGAATACGCATCTGATGACGGCATGTGGCAGAGGCTTCTCACATTGTGTCAGACAGGGAGCAGAAAGAAAGATAATACAGGAAGAGGCCAGGCCAAATATTAACCTAATACTGTTGCAATTTTAAAATGCAGTGCATGGGAGAAAGACACCATGCAGCAGGGCTTGGGTGGAGGAGTTTTTTATTAAGGGACAGGGAATGGGAAAGGGGGAGGGAGGGAGAGAGAGAGAGAGAGAGAGAGAGAGAGAGAGAGAGAGAGAGAGAGAGAGAGAGAGAAAGGAGGAGGACGAGGAGGAGGAGGAGGAGGAGGAGGAAGGGGATAAGGAGGAGGAGGAGGAGGGCAGAGCCCTTTTAAAAGGGAACATAGTGAATAAGCACAGGTGGTGCTCTTAGTGGCTGCAGTGAGGGCATGCCTGTCAGAACTCCAAGGGCAGGCCAGTGCAGATGCCTGATAGTGTAGCATACACACCCAGTGGCCTACTTTCCCCATAGAGCCCTACCTCCTACTTATCAGGGTTATTGAGCAACACCACCATATTATGAATTTACCAAGAAATAATGTATTGATTAAGTCAAATTCCACAGCACCCACTTGCTTTCCAAGGGCCCACATGCTGCTGCTGGTGGCCAAACCGCACACATAAGCCTGTGAGGGTTGCATCATGTGCATAGCCAACTCAGCAGAGTTTCCCTGCGCCCAGCGTAACCCTCGCGTGCACCCCAGCTTAAAGCCGCCCCAGGCTCCCTCCAGCTCTGGCATTCCCCACATTATGCACACACATGTGACACCCTGGCTCCTCTCTGACCCGTCAAGTGTGGCCCAGCCCTGCTGTCTTGGCTGCCTTCCCAGTGCTTCTCCACCTGCATTTTGGCAGGACTGGCTTCTGATCAGTCAAGTCTTACTTTCAATGTCACCTCCTCAGGGAGGTCTTCCGTGCCTATGTCCATTAAAGTCACACTTGATCACTCTCTGTTTTGGTTCTTTTGAATTCTTCCCATTGTCATGTTTTTCTTGCTTGTGAGTTTGTGGCCTTCCTTCTCCAGGAGTGGTGCTGTCACAGCAGACAGGCTTTGTGACTGCGTTGAATGATAGCAGAGCCAAGGATTAAGCTGGACAGACCGCTCATCAAGACTGAATTGTCAATCAGTCGTGATCCCTCCTCTTTGGGGGCCCTGGGTCAATGTCCCTTGCATCATGCCTGACTGCCCTGGTCCCTGAGAGGCTGGCGACAGCTCTTTGAGCATAGACTGTGGCTGTTTGGATCTGAGGTCTGTTATAGTGTCCTCTCATTGTGGAATGTGAAGAACAAAAAAAAAAAAAAGACTGGCATTTTCTGCTCTGTTTCACAGCCAGCCAATAATGGGAGGTTGGATAAATTTCAGATTCTAAAGGAATTCATGCAGGCCCAGCTGAAAATTGGAAAAGTCTGTGGTCAGACACTCACAGTAGGTGGAGGAAGCCTACAGAAGCCTTTGCCTGGGTGGCATAATAAAGCCCAGACTGTGAAGATGGGTAACAGGACCACTATGACTGTGTAGGGGGAAGTCCTTCTGGCTTCCTGTCCATTGTTAAATGATATCGGAGTGTGATGTCCAGACTTGGTTCCTAGGGCTTGCCCTGGGTTTGATCCCAGCGTGCCGTAAATGGGACATAGCGGTGTGTAGCGGTGTATATCTGTAATCCCACCATTCCAGAGGTGATGGGGAGAAGATCAGAAGTTCAAGGCTGTCTCTGGCTGCATAGAATGCTGGAGGCCAGCCAGGACTACATACATAAATGAATACCCAATATATAGATACCAGCATGTCCGTCTTCCCTTCCCTCTATGAGCACCTGTCAGGGACTGGATTCAAACTTTCTGCTAGCAGCTTCTAGGCTCTTCCTTGGCTTTTCGAGGCAGAGGGAAGGAACCATCAGAAAAGAGGATGTCCAAAGTGCTTAGCTCTTTGGAGGACAGTAGTTCGAACCCATGGGTGCCTGCCTCACTGGCAGTGTGTGCTGTGAAACCCGTCATCACCATGCTGCTTCTTTCTCCTTCTGGAAGCCACTCACCTGCAGGTGCCCTGGGTGTAGCCCTTGCCTGGCCCAGGCAAGTGTTTATTTCCATCTTGTTCTCATCTGCAGCTTCCCTAAGCAAGGCCTACTGTCCCCTGCTGCCCTTTCTGCTGAGCTCAGGATTCTCAATGGTGAAGCCACATGAAACACTGAGAATGCCGTGTTCACACTTAAAGGTGCATACATTAGCAATTGGTTTTTTCCTGCCAGTGTCTCCATCTTCCCCACCCAGTCACCAAACAACACTGCTGCAGTTGTGCTGTGAGGTGGTTTCCTGTGCGTCATCCATTCACCCAAGTGTGGGTCTACAGCCAAAGCAAAGCCTTGAAGTCAAAGGGACCACACTCACCACCAACTGACCCTGAAACCTGCCTTCGTGTCCCGGGCCTGCGGTGACAAAATATCACAAACTGGGCAGGTTTTTTAAAAACGTGGATTTGGAAAAGTTAGTCTCTCTCTGAGGGCCAGTTCTACATCTTAATGTTGTAGGAGAGAATCCTTGCTCACCCTGCCTGTGATGGGGTGCCCGACAGCCCCAAACCCACTTTCCCTATAGATCTGTCCCATGGCTCCATCCATAGAGAAATGCTATAGAGACAGTTTAGCTGTCTGGTATCCCGTGACACCTTTCCCAGGATGATGGAGGCAGGGTAAACGAGCACCTGCCTGCTGGACATCATCTCAAGCCTGCGTCCTTGCTGCATTGGGCGGGCCCACCCAAACCTCTCATCTTTCTCAGAAGTGAAATTGACAGGCATACTTCCATGTCCTGAACAGAAGGACCATGTTGACAAGGGAGCTGTGGCAGCTGAGGCAGTAGCCTGTGGTGGCCTGGAAACCAGACACCAAGAAGAGATTGGCCTGAGGGTGAGCTGGCAGAAGCACCTGTCCCCGATATGATGCTTGGAGCCCCTCCTGTGACTCTGGGCTCCACTCGCCACTTCTCTGATGCTTGGATGTGTAAATAGATTGAAGTCATTGATTTAAAACAGCCAGCTGATTTCCAGCTTTTTCAATAAAAGTAGGGCTTCTTTAAAAATCCTTCCCAGAATCCCCTTTTGAGGGGCCCAGATGCCTGAGTGAGTACAGCACTCCCCAGGAATGAGTCCCAGCCTCAGTGCTTACCCAGGTAACAGATGGCCTGGTAATTTGATGCAATTAAAAGGAGCAGGTTGCTGGAATTTAATTAAGAAACAAAAGCGCTTTGAGGACACTTGCCTTCAGACAGGGAACTGAGGGCTGGTCAAGCAGAGTTATGTAGGTCCTAGGACGCGGGTGGGCCAGTGATCAGAATGTGGCCCGTGGGGCTGTGTGCAGGGGCCCACAAGGGCGGGGAAATGTGTTCCCAGACATCCCACCCCTCCAGGCGCTTACCTGATTTTCCCATGTAAGATTCTTGCAGACCATTGAGACTCTTAGAATAAAACCTAGCCGCTCGTAGCCTTAGGAGACTGCCAGGGGTCTGCACCTCCCGCCTCTGCAGGCCCCTCTAGCATCGGTCTTCTTTGGCATGAGTACTTCTGTGTCTCCAGTGTGTGGACCTGATTCCTGTCGCAGGACCTTTCGTCACTTGGATTGTTCTTCCTTGATAAACCCACGGTGGCCCCGTTCTGGCCTTTCAGTCCCAGTTTAAAGACTACTTCTGCAGAACTACCCACAGCCGCTTCCTGTCCTCTCACCCACGGTGCTGAAGGGATCTGTGTCTTGGCTTCCCACCTATGGCATCTGAACACTGAGATGCCTCATCACGTGGAGTGGGGCGAGGGCTGAGTGGGTTAATAGGTGATAAATATACATAGGCACCAGGTGTCCCCCCGTGAGAGGATCCCATGAATGTAATTTATTGTCAGGATCACCCTGACTGCTGGTTTGAACCCAGATTTGCTAACCCATACTGAGGCTTCAGAGAAAGCTTTCTTGCATAGTTGCCATGAGGTCTTACAAAGGAAGGGAAGTATAAGCAAATGAGGGGGCCCAGTGTTGTGAGCTGGGAGTGCAGATGGGGTGCTGCTAACAAAATGTAATGTTGAGAAGTCTGGATGGGGAAATGGAGAGCCACAAAGACCTCAGGGCCCAGGTAGGTAACGATGGAGAGCGTTTTCAACGGGGCACCACGATGAGACCTGCATGTTCGGAAGACTGCACTGAGCTGTTTTCCCTACATGAGCAAGAGAAATAGACCCAACGTGAATAGTTATGCCCCTGGAGCTGCTCTCTGGGGACCCCAGGTTGCAGATGTCTTAGGTGATGTCTTTCTACAGCCTGCCACATCACCCCTCCAGCACTTTCTACACTATGAGCAGCTCTCCTGGAGGGATCACAGTGTACTGGAAAGGTATAACCACCGTCTGTGCGGCCCCGTCACTGTCTGGGTTGTGGGACCTGCTGCCCTCAGAAGCTGTGCGCAGCCTGGAGATAAAAGACCCTCTAGATGCTGGTTTTGAGTATGCTACTGCCCACCCTGTGGCTGCTCTTTCCTGCCTGTCGCGTCTGCTGCGCGGCCTGTGTCTGAGAACGTGCAGAGGGTGTCAGGGATTGACAACACAGAGACTTGTTCAACGATGTAAAGAAAACTTTAAGCAGGCCCCAAAAAGGTTCAAGAAAACTTCCTAAGAAAGGCTCCCACCAGAGAAGCTTCTGCTCTCTCCTCTACCCTGGCTGGTTCTGCTCTGACACCAGAAACTGATCTGGGCGTGGCAGAAGAGGCGGTTAGTCTTTGGACAAGGTCGAGGTCAGGGTGGTTTCTGTGGGCAGACCTTTTCCAGGGACTTATTGCCCCCGGGCATTGTATTGTTTTTAGTAAACATGTTTTTAGTAAACATTGTCTTACAGCTGCCTACTCCCAGGCAGAAGGGGAAGTGGGTCTCTGCTCAAGGTCTGGTGTTCCCACAATTCACCCCTTTTTATTTTTAAATGAGGCACTCCTGGCTTAGGTCAAGTAGGGTCACCCTCCCTTTCCCATCCTTGGGGGACCTTGAACCCCTGTCTTAGGCGGGAGGGGTCTTCCCCACAGGTTGCCCATCAACAGAGCGCCCCAACTTTAAATCATCTGTAACCAACCTTCATGGCTATTGGGATTGCCATGGGCTAAACTAAGCAATACTTGGTTACAGATCTCTTGCCTCTGGAACAAGGCACGTTTGAGCTCGGCATAAAGCCAGAATGCCTACCGCCACTGCCACCATTCCCAGGACCCCCATTGACATAGCGCCTCTCCATCACCGTACACATCACCAGATCTGGGCCATAACATTCTACCAGCCTTCGTCTGTTACAAGGGTAACCCACACGTGATTTACATTCTGTTACAAGGGTAACCCGCATGTGATTTACATTTACAATCTGATAAAGTTTACAATCGTTTCAAGATCTGCTCAGGAAAGCATTTAGAAAGTGCACTTGCACAGATACATTAGGTACAATCATTGATGTTACACATGTAGCATTATGAAAAATATGAACAATAGGCTTGTTGCACTATCCACAGAGCACCAATTTGTTCCTGTGGTGATGCAGTTTGTTGATTTAATGTCAGCTGATTATGCGACTTGAGTCAAAATCTCCTTTTTGTTGCATTAGGACAAGTTGCATCTCTCCAGAAAAATACACTGGCCTAGGCACGATTCCAGAAACAGGAACCATCAAGTCTGATATTTCAAGTGACCATGTTCTGTTCAATTACTGAAAAGAGGCTTTTGCCCCTCATCACAGTCCATACCAATGTCCAAATGTTTTAAATGGGTCCTTTTTTCTCTATTGGCTTCACGATGAAAACTCATGGGTCCGGAAGGTTGATGCAGCAGGTCTGTTGAGAAACTGGAAATCTCGAACCGACTGTTTTCCTTCTTTCTTGGGCTCTAGATTCGATGACAGCAAGGGTCAGGAACAATGATTTAGGAGATCTCACTCAAACTGGCTTAGGTAGGCTCCCATGGTCTCAGGTCCAGTTTTTCTCTGCTCCATGCCGAAGCTTTTATTCTTTTCCTACAAGAAAACACAAACATGCCCTCGACCCCAAATTAGGGTCTTCTCCACTGTTTAGTGCATGGATGTCTCCATTTGACCTGAGCAATGGTTGCTCAAGTTCCATCACGCCAGAATCTGTCTGAAGCTCACTGGCCTTCACATTATAAATTTTTAAAATGAGGAGTGTATTATTTGATGAGTCATATGGGGACTGGGGACATTATTCCCCCTTTTTTATTTTCTAAAAAAATTTTTTTTGAACTGTTGAAGCTGGACCATAATAGTAGAAGGATTTGTCTACCCTCCTTGGTTGACTGTCTAGGTAAATTGGGATTACTACTTAGATTATTTGTAGATGCCCATTAAAAAGGACATATCCATTAAATATTTCCCAAAAACTTCTGAAAATCACTCAAAGATTGTAAACTATACTGTGTCCAAATAACTTTTGAAAATTATTTGAAGTCTGTGAGCAGTCTTTCCCAATCTAACCTGTAGAGCTCTCACTAGCTGACAAGGCCTCATTTGCATCTTAAATTTTTCTGTTAAAACATTAACAGACTGGCTGGATGTTCCTTTTGGCTATATTTAAAGCAATCTAGGTAGCTTCTTAACTATTTTTGAAGGGATTTAAGTATCCTTTTAATCATAAGCAGTTCACACTCACGCATTCACAATCACATTTCATACATACCGGTGTGGCCACACCATACATTCAGAACATACATGCATCTTTCAGTCATCCTTTTTCCCTAGGTCATGATTAGTCTGTTGCAATGAAGCTTCCTTAATTGAAATCTATGTAAAAGAACAACTCCAGCCAATCCTTGAACTAAAAGGGTTAAAAAGTCCTGTATGTTCTTTATCATTCCTCCATTTGAGCTACAGTCATGGGGTACAGCTGTACCTACTCCTAGTAACTCTGTAGATGCGAGGTGGAGAGGTCAGGCTTTTGGCCAAAAGTTTTTAGAGATGACTCACAAAATAGAACTTAAATGTAAACAAAATTTGTCATTCCATATACCTTTGTCTTTTTCTTTTTTTTTTTTTTTACTTAATACCAGTACCTCTTTACTGTTACCAATTTTTTTTGAGTCAGGGTTTCTCTATATTGTTTGAGGCTGTCAGTCCAGCCTGGCCTTGAACTCACAGAGATACGCCTGCCTCTGCCTCCCAAGTGCTGGAATTAAAGGCGTGCGCCACCACCGCCCAGCTTGTTACCAATTTTTTTCTCTGTATTATTTGGAGGCTGTCTTGGAACTTGCTCTGTAAACCAGGCTGGCCTTGAACTCAAGAGATCTGCCTGCCTGTGTCTCCCGAGTACTGGGATTAAAGGCGTGTGCCGCCAACGCCCGGCTATTCACCCATTTTCAATCCAACTTTCAACCCAGGATGTTCCCTCATAAAGGCATGTTGGGATTAAAGGCGTATGCCACTGGAATTAAAGGCGTATGCCACTGGCAATCTCTTGGGTTCCCCTACTTCCTGACCCTGGTATCAGGCTTAGGAGGGAGAAACTCAGAATGTCTAGTTTCTGACTTTTTAATCTCATTGGTGGCAGCCGCTCCCAATGTATTATTGGTGTTATAAAATTTGATGAACAGGGAGTTGGAATGACTAACTGGCATCAACATGGGGGGGAATCCTCACCAACACCCATATTTCCCTTACCTGAGTGTTCAGCAATGGTTGGATCATCTTTATCATGGTGAGCATTCCTAGTATCCGGAGTAGCATTGGGGTCGACATGCCTGATGCACCGTTCGGGGACCCAAATGGGCTTCTCACTTCCTGGAGGGAAAACACAAACAGCCCCTCGGACCCTAGCTAATAGGGGGGTGGGTGGCTGCCATTTTCCTGTAATTAAGTCCTTCCATCTGACCCATCCCAAGGACTGGGAGGGTTTGTTCCAATGTCTCTCCATAGCAGACAAATTATTACGGTCTATGGTCAAAAAATTTAAAATGTAAAGTATGGTGGATAACTGAATATTGGGGGAGGTAACATACTCCCCCTTTTTATTTTCTTAAAATACTGTTTGAGAGTGGCATGGGTGCGCTCCACAATAGCCTGTCCCGTGGGGTTGTGAGGAATACCAAAAGAATGGACAACGTGGTGTTCCCTGCAAAAGGCAGCAAAACGATTGCTGGCATAGGCAGGGCCATTGTCCGTTTTCAGGGCATCGGGTACGCCCATGTAGGCAAAGGCCTGCAGGCAATGAGAAATCTTTAATCTTCTCTCCTGAGTGGAGAGAGGCAAAAATCAGTTTAGAATACGTATCCACCGAGACATGCATGTATTTTAATTTCCCTGCCTGGGGCAGGTGAGTGACATCCATTTGCCAGAGATGGTTGGCCCTGAGGCCCCGGGGATTTACCCCCTCATTGGGAGAATTATGATAAGGGGCACAATCAGGGCACTGAGAGGTAATCTGTGTCGCTATGGATAAGGGGCACCCAGTGTGAAATTTAATGGAGCGGGCATTTAGATGATACCGTTCATGGAGCTGGTGGGCAAGCTGCTCCTGAGTAAATAAGACCCTAGGGCGGGTCAAGGAGTCAGCAATTTGATTGCCCTGGGCAAGGGGTCCTGGAAGGTTAGTATGTGCACGAATAAATCCCACATAAGCAGGGTAGATGCGCTGCCAAATAAGATGTTGGAGCTGAACTAATAAGGAACGAACCTGGGAGGTTGGAAGAACATATGGAGAAGTTTCTAAAGGTCTAACAATGTTGGCAACATAAACACTATCAGTATATAAATTAAAGGGCTCTCCCTCAAACATTTGGAAATCCATCAAGCAAGCAAACAACTCGGCGGCTTGTGCTGACATCTGCCCTATGGGTACCCTCTTCGCACCTGAGAAGAAACCACCACCGCGAAACCCTTGGAGGAGCCGTCTGTAAAGACTGAGCGAGCTCCAACTAGAGGGTTCTCCTTTAAAATCTTGGGAAAGATCACAGGGTGTTGTTTAAAAAAAGACATCAAGGGGCTGTTGGGATAATTGTTATCAAACTTGGTGCCTGTAGATGTA